>NC_060917.1:3008467-3231251 GCF_021234035.1 Daphnia pulicaria | reverse complement strand
CTCTCTCGACGTTCTATTTATGTACATCCGGGGTTGTGTTGCGGGAATAATCCTTGACTGAAGCCGAAATGATGATTGCCATTCCCGCGTGTATTTATATAACCAGAAAAGTCTTCTATTTTCCCGATAATAAACGTACGCGGATTCCCTGGAAATTCTGATCAACCCTAGCAATCCAAATCAAAAGAAAATAAGCGATTGCGTTTGTGTATGTAACAAAATAAGCGGGGGAAAATATGCTGGGCGAGAATATCCAAGCGGCCAACGACGTTCATGCGGATAGTCTGCGGATGAGTAGCGCAACAAGAACAAAAGAGGAAAGTTAACTTTGGTGTTTTCTCGTGCGCGTCTAATTTATTTTCTGTTATCCCGACAACTTTTCCCTTAGTGTATAGCATATACGTGCATTATACATCACAGAAGAGGGTCTCTATATAGTTGTGTTGAATCTATCTATCGTGCCGCTTCTCATCGGCAGCCCATGAAACGACTGCACGTACTATTCAAGGCACATATAGTGGATGTATTTGTTTTCGTGTCTATAGGAGAGTCGATCTATAATTTCTTTTTTGTTTTTTGTTTGCCATCGTCCTCCTCCCACTTGATCACTAAACACACGGCTGGCTCACTCGCGTCTAGTCATCATCTGATTCGTCGGCGACTTTCTATATAGACATGATCTATCCGCCCAGCAGCAGCCGCAACCCCAAAAAAAGAATAAGAGCCGGCAGAATGCTGTGCTGTCGTGTTTTATCGGAATTTGCATGAAAAGGCCGGCGTGACCGAATAATGCGCTCGCCTTTCATTTTTTTTTTGTTTACTTTTTTTTTATTTTTATTTTTTATTTTTTTCCAATCGCGTCATCACGGCCCGCGCGGTTTTTCAATCGCCTTATTCAACTTTCTATTTACTACACAGCGCAACATCACCAGTCAGCAGTCAGCACTAAGAAGGCGAAGAACAAAAGAGACGTTGTCGCTTTGCTTGTGTGTCGTATGTACATTCGATTCGATAGAGAGACAAGAGATGCTTGACTGGGAAATTCCCAATATATATGTATTTATCAACAATAGTACAGCAGAAAAGAAAATAGATCAATATCGAACGCATATTGATTATATGATTTGTATTAAACTGCAAAGCTGCTTTTATTTGTATTATTGGAGAGTATAGCAGGTCGAGAAGGTAGTATATCCGACTCTCCATTTGATTGGACGCCATTGCCTTATTTTTCACGGTTGGGAAAACAACAGTCAACATTTGCATGTAACTCGTTGAAAAATAAATCTAGGTGGATTTCTTCTTTTTCATGTTTATATGCGTCGATAGTTATCAAATTGCTTTGGCCAAAGATCTTATAAACATGTCCGAAATGGGACCCTATTTCGTTGCGGTTATTTTGATTCGATTATTTTATTTATTTATTTTAAAACTTTGCTATACCTTGTAGCGCAAAACCCAACGAACGTTACGTGAACATATATACAACAGAGAGCGATCGATTCTGATGGGTTGTGTGAGTGGCAGCGCCCCTTGCTGGCGTCTTCTCGTCGTAATAATAATAATAGCAGTTTACACTTTCACTCTCGCACATTTTTCAGAGCAGCAGATAGTGTGTACACACAGACGAGAGCGAGGCTCTCAAGACGAAGAAATGGCGGATATCCTGCGCTGCTGCTGCTCCTGGTTCATCCTTTTCTCGTGCCACTTCTGAACAAGAGTCTTCAAAATGAAACTGGAATAACAGTCGACTCGGCTCTCTCTCTCGTTCCACAGCACTCAACGAAAAGACAGAAAATCAACCCAAACTAATTTTAAAATACTAGGACGAAAATTGATGTTAACTATGGATGTATCGAAATCCTTTTCGCGACAGGATTGGCGTGAGTGGCAACTTAAAAGAACTAAAAACCAGAGAGAGAGAGAGAAGGAATAAATTTTAAAAAATAAAAGAAAAAATTGTTAGAAGAAATAAAAGAAATAAATTCCAAAAGATTTTAATCAGCGGGGTTCTTAATTAATGGGCGAGGCATGTGTATATAGCGCCTATATATTCCCAACACTTTTTGGGAATAAGAGACGGCGGCGGCGGCGGCTGCAGTCAGCCGCACACATTTCTGATGCGTAATTATAAAATATCTTTCCTCCTATATCCGGATAGAAGCTCTGCGCGCTCTTATATATCTCTCGCGGGGGGTTTTAGAGTCTGAGAGACGATGCCGTTGCTTCATTTGAGAAATGGGAGAGAACCCCGTGCTCTTTTCTCTCTTGTCTTTGCGTCACAATGTCTCTATTCATTGTTAGCTCTCCAAGAGAAACGAGTCTTTTATGTATCTCCATTCGCTCCTTTTGGCAAAAAGTGTGTGTCTGAATAAACCGCGCGCGATTCAAATCAACCAATGATGAATGTTGGCTACATCCAAAAGAAATAGAAACAAAAAAAAGCTCTTGACGTCATTGCAGTTAATGAAGACTTCATTCGTCTTTTATGTCTTCGGCCAGGGAATAGAAGAGCCTCTCTCTCACGAGAGGGGGGTAAATATCCCAAAATCCTCCCGCAACGGGATATCCTTTCAAATTTTCTTTTTTTTTTAATGTACGATGCCCCTGTGAAACAAATAAATTTCTGTGGGTGATGTTCTTAAAAGAGCTCGAAGGAGGGGGAGAAAATTCTTTCAGTAAAAACTAGTGACTACCCCCCACAAAAAGGCGGTGGGGGTTTTACTCTGAACTGTGTGTATCGGCTGTCAAACGCTTGGAAAGACTTCAAGTTTAAACTCGACACCGTAACGCCATATCGTGTCAACAGCCCCAGAGGACCATGCAGGACCAGCAGCAGCAGTAAACAGCCGTGGCCAGGATGGAACAATCATCTCTCAAAAGGGTCCAGTCAACAACACTGTGCAGCGCAGAGACCTACCACCACGACGATGGGCTTCAAGTTACGTGTCGTATTATAAGAGAGCAGCAGCACAGAGAGCGAGACTCTAGACGTAAGTGCACGCCCCTCTTGAATGAAATGAAAAAAGAAAAAAACTTTTTTGGCTCATGTTTGAACGTCATCGCCTGCCCGTCTTATATTTTTCCATCAGAGCCGGCCCGCCATCATATCCTAGAGCTATAGCTAGCGCTAGCCGCCGGGCTTTTTATTTTTCCGATCGGATTTCATCAATTCCCAGCAGTCGCTCAACTGAATAAAATATCTACTTGGTCTCTAAATAGGTTTCTGCTCTGTAATAAACGGAGTTGCCTTTTTTTGTTTCACGTTTTTCGGGATTTTTAACAGAAATCGGAGCGCAATATAAAAGTTTCGGTTGACTAGCTATAGCTGCAGTCGTCTTAGCATCATTAAAATTCAGCATTTCATTTTTGGGGGGAATTTTGAAATAGGCTAAACAACCCAAACCGCGGTCTCGGCTTATTATTCGACATGAGCGATCAGTGTTCGACAGCAGTTAAATAGGAGAAAGATGAAGGAACTAGAGAGTCCTTTCTTCTTCTCAGGATAGAAGAAGAGAGTCTCTAGAACAAGGAGTTGTATGCTTTGATCACGCGAGCACCAGATATGTACATAACACACACACACACATATTCCGCTCGGATTCCAATTCCTATCATCTTTCCGATCGAGAGATAGAGATTTCCTTTTTATTCTCTGTCCGTCCAATAAAATAGAACAAGTTGAAGTTGTTTGGTGCCCAAAGAGAGCTCAACTTCTCTCTAGCAGCAAGAAGCCTTTTATTCTTCTATGCAACAACTCAATGGATGGGAAAGAAGAAGCTGATCAACTTATAACGCAACTTTCCTTTTTCATCATTTATCTAATACTTTTTGTTTCGTCTTCTTCTTCTTCTTCCAATAAGCCCCAACCCATTGAGAGAGAGACAGTGACATGTGAGCCGAAAGGCCCAACAGGGAAAACCGTTTCCCGTATTAGTTATATTTGAATGCTGCCAGATCCGATGGAATATTTGCATTTTCATACATTTGAAAGTTGGCGCTCAACGGCGGGAGCCCCGGCAGCAGCTGAGCGGCCACGCGATGATCCCCCACCTGATTTATATAACGAATGAATATAAACATAACAACAACAGCATATCATATAAGAGAGGACTTAGTGTATACACACGCGCGCCCTAGCTCTTATACGCACGCGGGAGTATATATTATGTAATAAAAAGATGTCTATGGAATAGTCTCTCTACGCAGCAGCAGCGCAATGTAATAATGTCTTTTCTGCTGCACATCATTCCTCGTCTTTTGATGGGTTTATGTTGGCGCTGGTATAAGGATAGAGGCGCTCGATGGCAAAAGTTGTTGGCGATTGCCATCGTCGCACAGCACACAACTGCTCGGAGATCGTCACGGTTATTATTGCAGAGCGAAAAAGAATGAAAACGCGCATCACACAGCGCGGAAGAATTATTATTACGGCGGCCTCTCATTCCCTCACAGGCTGTCGTGCTGCTCTTGTATTCACGAATCGATAGCTAGTCGAAGAAGAAGCTGATTTATTCATTTTTTCCAAAAATCAAACCATAGAAATAAATCAGAAAGAACTGTATGGACTGATGGCGGGTTGTATAATACGCGCTGCAATTTCAAGGTTCACCGACTCGTTCGAATGATTCAGCCAGACGAGTTATTTTGCCGCTCAACAGTCACGACTATAATATTTACCACCAGCAGCCGTGATCAGACTCTGTGGCAGCAGCAGGGAGAACCGCCTCTCAATCCTTCTTGCTGGAGCTGCAAAAATTGCAGTTGAATCCGTTCAAATTGTGTACCTGCGCGTCTAGTAGTTACATATGAAATGCGCCTGTCGAAAACTACACATATTGATACCGAGTTTCCCTATATACAAGGGAATCTATCTATGCCCAGCTAGACAGCAGGGCAGAACACGGAAGAAATAAATGATGGACCGAGGCGCGGACATCATATCCAGGGCCGCGACCAACGCCACGCATCTCTCATTTTTGGCGTTTAGTTCGTGACTGTGCGGTGGCGGTGCGCGTGAATCGTTTCCGCGTGTCGTTTTTCCCCCCTCCTGTTTGTTTTTTCCTTGGCGAAAAAATAACCCAAAAAAGTATCAAATCATTTTCCCTTTTCATTATTCCTCCTCGCGCCGGCGGATGACGTCGTCGTCGTTGGCAAGGTGAAAATAGAAAACAGAAAACTTGCGGCGCGGTTATTATTATAGTATTGCCGAAAATGGCGGTACTCCCGCGCGCCCCGCAGTCCGTGTGCCCATGTGTAGCCGGGTGCAAAGGCTATGTACACGACCTCTAATACTTATCGGCTTATAGACGATTGAATGCCGCCCGACTGCGTGTCTATTTTTTCAACGTTACCCGCGGAATTCTTTTTAGATTTCTTCTTCTTCCAGCAGCGCATTATATTGGCGCGCTGTTTGAACGTTGCCAGTCGCTGTGTCAATGTTGATCTAAGGTGGCATGGGAAAAGTCCACAATAACAGCAGACCTGCCTACACACACACACAGAGAGAGAAAGAAACAAACACACGGGGAAATATATATATAACCAGCCAATAGAAAAACAAACACAACCGACTTTTTAATTGAATACCCGACGAAAAGGCTTGGCAGCAATTCTTTTTTCTTGTTTGAACGCGGTCCAGAGAGCCGATGGAACTTTTTGGGTGATGTCGCTGGCACCTCAATCTCCCCCTGGAGCCCAAAATTGAACGAAAGAAAAAAGAAAGAGAATGCTGTGTGTGTGTGTGTGTCCCCATGACTTCAATCATAAATCGGTTAAATTGCACGCATCGTTCGTGTGTCATTGCCATCTAAGGCTCTTTGGGGATGTGTAACCAAAGAAGAAAAAAAAAAACTAAAAAAGAAAAAGATAATTGAAGGAACGGCTATAGAGAGAAGAGTCAAAATTCTCTCTCGTGTATATACGGTCGCGCGTATATAACGTCTATAACGGTCTAACGGGACGGGCCCGGTTGGAAAAAAAAAAAATTACGCTGGCAATGCTTTGCTATTATGCTGCCCTTTTCTTTCCGGGTCATTCGTATGAATATATTTTTTTTTAAACAGAAAAAAGAAAAAATGGGAAAAAAAAACAACTTTGGATCACCTGATGAGAGAGTTACGAAGGCGAGGCATCGATTAGCATAAACTTAAAACTTTTTTTTTTCTTTTTTTCGTCTAGCTTTTTTTATTTTTGAATGTTTGGGTTGTCCTATTCTTTTTTCTCCGGCCACATTATGCAATTGCCAATCGATCCATCTTCATTTCAAATTCCTGGACGATGTAAGTAGGTAACGCTAATCCAATCAAGTTCCTGTCCATCATAAAAGAGCGAGACTCTATGTAGTGTAATATTATTCTTTTATATGGTGAAGAGGAAGAAGAATATTATTATATCCGAGATGTGAAATTGCCTCGTTCAGCAACTCTTCAACAGAGGACACCACCTCTAATGGCTTATTTGCATAACACACCGACTGGCTCTGAGACTTGTTCGATTGGATAATATTTCTTCTTAAAAGGGACGTGCGGCTGCTGGGAGAAGAAAAGAAAAAAAGTCCTGGGGTCGTCTTGGGAGGTTATCAAAGGCAAAACACAATGTCCGAGCATTCCTCAGATTATTGAATCAGATAAAAAGGAATTTTTAAAATACTCTATTCTTTTAAAAATAAATGAATAGAAAAGGGGGGCCAGGAACCCGAAAAACAAAATGTTTAATAAGAAAAAGTCACACAAGTAGAAAAAACCACTGGCTCGAGTCAACTTAGCCAAGGGGTAAATCGAAGACTTGAGCTATAGTTCTATATAATATCGATTCGCTTCAGCGGTGCATTTGATGGCGTAATTACAGTGTACTTTCTGCTGTGGGTAAATGTATTTATAAGGGCAGCTCAGGGGAAAGAAAAGATTCGTTTTAGCGCATGAAATCGGAAAAAAAGATGGCAGATGGCAAAGTAATATAATAAGACATCGTGGCAAGGGCAGCAGCAGCCGCTGCGTAATCTCTCTCTCCCCATTCTAAACTGCCACCGCAAAATTGTTTGGGGTTTTTGGCTCCTGCTGCTATATTATAAGTGAGGTAAAATATATATATATATAAGAGAGACGACTACGCAGCTATAGGGAACAAATCTGGAAACCGCTGCAGCACCGAAACCGCACAACATCATCACCATGCGTCTCTCTCTTATTATTACGTCTACTCCCATGTGTATATGATTTTACAATGGTTATAGATGGAATTGCCTGAGTGCATATACTCTACGTACATCTGAAGCTGAACGGAAAATCCTGTGTGAAAAATATTTCCATCTGTTTTTGACTGGAAATGTTTCTTTACATGTGTGTGGTGCTGGTTGGCTGCCAGTTGGCTGCTGTTGCTGCCGAGAGTATACGTACACATATCGACGGATCAAATTCGTCATCTCGTATTGCTTTTTAATTCTTCTTCTTCTCGCTTGGATTATTATACCTGTCGAGCTTGACAGGATCCCTGAATGTCGTTGGCACTATCCGGACAACCGAGATGATGTGACACACCCCCCAGAGTTCACAGCGAACGTCCAGCACAACAGGACAAAAACTTGATTTTGACGATTTCAAATTTCCGTCAAAAGTTCTGATTTCACAAAATAATTTCAAAAAAGAAAACTATTTTCATAGAAAATCTATTTTGAACAGATGTATTTTATTTATAGGATGAATTGATTATTCGTAACAGTGGCCAAGTCGATTCCGTGTAAGGTGAAAATCTTCCCGCAAAGGAAAAGAAATGGGAACGCGGGTCCCGATGAAAGAAGAGCAAAGTCCATAGCACTATAGTACGACCCTCCTAGTACAAATATACTATACGAACTACCTGGTTGGCTATATATAGCTTTGAAGAGTCGAGCTAATACATCAGCCATCATCCATTGACGTACATCAATGGATGATGTTGTTGCATCGCTTAGTCTCAAGTTTAGATTTCTTTTTTCCAGTCTGTTTGTTTTCTCTTATTGGATTGGCAACCGCCTCATGTACATGTATGTATACACCTTCGCTCTAAAAATGGAGCTTTTTATATTCCACCGATACATGTTTTAAAAAAAGGTTCTCGGCGTTTGCTTTGGGTGTGCTTGGAGCATTGCGACACGTGTTTGGCAGCTCACGAATCCGACCGCAAGTGAGACGAAATCCGACGTCGATATGTGGCCAAAGATGCCAATATGGGGCCAAAAAGGAAACCGGTCTTTTAGGGCTGCTGCAGCTTCACTATAGTCATTTGCATACACTTGGTCTACTTGGATAAAAGAGAAAAAAGGGACAATCTTATATACATACATGTAGAAGATGGGAAAAACCGATGCGCACACACGCCTACAGTGCAGCAGCCTGCTCTATCCCGTGTGCCTGGTAGTTATTATAAATAGTAGTACCGCGCGTACAGGTAGTACTTTTTTAGACACAGGTAGACTATAGTCGTTTCGAAAGGCGTAACCTTTTGTTTCTCCCCAAGGTTTTTTTTATAGCGTCCGCCGATATAATAATAATAATAATGTAAATATCGTGACGAGCGCATTGACCCTCTCGCGGTGGCGAATGTCTTTCATCTCGGGCCAAGAAGAAGAAGAAATTCGACAGTTGCCATCAGCCACATCACGAAAAAGGGAAAGCGGACGACGATGATGAAACAAAGACGTCAACACCCCCCCAACACCGACATTTCGAAAATTTCCTATTTTCTTTTCATGACGAACTGTGCGCGCTCGAGCCGGTTATATTATTATTATCACAACGTGTCGAGATGAAAATTTGGTCTTACATCATCAACATTTTTTTTTTTGGGAAATTTTTCGCCCCTTATATAATGTATTCGGCCAGGAATTTCTCAGCGGGAGACGGCAGCGCACACACACAGCAGCCAGCTTTATAGTAGCGTTCAAAAATGACCGGATGGCGAGCGAAAAAGGGCAAAAGCTGACGAACCCATGGGGATGCTGATGATGATGCTGGACCGCTGCTGGATCCGGGACTTTCTCTCTTCGGGTGTACAGACATAATAATAATAATCTTTATTTTATTTTTTCTTCTCTGGTGTTGGAATGACGATTTTCTTTTTGCCTAATAACGCGCCTGACACGTTGACACCATTCGAAAATTCCGTACGTTATAAACGTCAAAGAAGTGCCGATATATGGTCACGCACCATATGGTTTCCCTCCACCCAAAAAGAATGATATAACTCTGCTGGGCAGCATCCTTTGCTGGAAGACCGTTTTACGCGTGTCTCGGGCGCCAGCACAGCCACGTCTATATTTCTATTTCTTTTTCTTTTTATCATTAGATTACGTTGCTTTATGTAGATTCCTCGGAGCAAGGCGGCGATGAAACGGTGAGCTTAAGATCCTTGTATACAACAATGTACCGGTACATTTCCACAATGTCAAGAATTCAAAAAAAACAGATCTATGAACTGCATAATTTATTAGAAAGATAATACATAATACTACAATGTGTATATGCGTCAAGGAATGATTTTGAAAAATGCCAGAAGCGTAATATGGGAACAAGTTTTCCAACATAAGCGAACATAAGTGTGTTCCGCGTTTCTTTTCCCCTTTACAAGTATCGATTTTCATCACAAATGTACACGACGTATACGCATATGTAAGAATCTCCGAAACTCGAAGCCTCTAATTTGGTTCCTTCATTTCTAATTAGTAGGATAGTGTAGCATTGCTTAATTAGCGAATAGTTGGGAGTTGTATGGCGATTGGAATCCTTTGCGGTGATGAATATATGTGCACCACGAAAGCTCAAGTCGCTATATGTTACATTTCCACATTGGGGCGCTCATGTTATGCCAAATTGCCAACTAAATAGGCAAGACGCTCGTGCATGTCTAGAGTTGCGGTTTGCTCATCAAGATGCAGAAACTCTAATTCGACCGGGTCTATACTTGAATATTTTAATGATTTCTTTGATTTTCTTTACTGGCCAGCTTTTTCCTTTTTGGTCAAAAACATTTCGACTACCGTTAAAGGCTTAAACCTATTCGGACCTCCATTTTTCATCGTCTAGAATAGGACAAATAGGTTAACGCTGCTCGGCAAACAGATTCAAATGGTATAAGAAACAAAAAATAGCATCTATATAGGCAGCTGCAATATATGCTTGGCTATATAATATTCATGTATTCAGTGTGTGTGTGTGTGTTGCTCTGCCTTGGTTGGATCCATCAGTCCTATATATCGGATTACGCATGAAACACAAGCCGGAAAAATCGCCACAGGAATCCAATGGATTCAGATTTTTAAAAAAATCAGACTTGATACGTCTGTGTTAAAGCTCTATAGTAATAATAAGCCTGTGGCAGCTAGAGAATCGGGGCCTCAAGTTCATAGTCGATTATTAAGTATATAGACGGGTGTGTAGGTAATAATTTACACACGCGAAGAGTGGGGGGGGGGGGGAAATGGGATCAAAACTACACGACCGCACGGAGCATTAAAAGTTGTATAGCCGAGCCGAGTCTAACTGGGCCAATGAGAGAACAAGCAGCCATAAAAAGACTTGTTGTCGTCATTATTATGATTATTGCGCTCTCGGCTATGCAAAGTGCTGGTATATAGGGCCTCTCTTATATATACGTGTGTGTGTGTGTACCATCTAATCGTGCAAGCAGTGAAAGCCAGAATTTATGCGTGTCGTTATAAGTCTAATAGTAACCGGTAGCCCTCCGACTTGTCGAAATGAGAATTCACTTGGGTCGTGTCGGAGAGAGGACGAAAATAAGAATTTCCAAGGCGACAACACAATCGAGTTTGCTGAGAAAAATCCCAAATACTCGGAAATCTGTTTATTATTCCAAAAAATGATGAATAATATAACCTGTTATAAATGTTCCTCATCCACTTTTCCCAGTAGAGTAGAGAATGTCATCCAACAAGAATTTCAAATCATGAAAGAGCTAATACATATTTGGTTGGCTATTCGAATTCAGAGTTTATAGTACTATTTACGTGTTGTTGGGACGACCTAGACGGAATAAGAAGTGCTGCTGCACTGCTGAGTCAGCCAGGTGTGTGTATGCATCCTGATGGGGGGGGGGGGGGATGTTGAAGAGGCCCAAACTTGCCCAGCACCTTCTTCTTCCTTTTTTAACATAATACATCCATTTCCCACGTTTAGTTACACTCTAACAAGAAAAAAAAGATGCCTAAAAGATGAATGCAGGTTCATCATCTGTTGATCCCGCAGCCTCTCTCTGCTGAGGAAAAGAATGCTATATACCTCCTACCTGTATCACGGTCCTGTAATATGCATGAGCGGGAATAACCCTCGTTGGCCCTATTTTGTTGGCGGTTAGGTTTACAATACACCTGGGCTATATGAGCTGATATATATGATTCATAGGTATAGTATAAGACGGGATGCCAGTCACGATCGCTTATTATATGCAGCAGGACGATCCGACTCCTAAACATGATTCTCTATCCAACCGGGAATAGCACCCACGGAATAACTGCTGAAATATTTTATTTAACAGCTAGGAATGGAGGGACATTCTGGCGATTAACTTGCCGTAAAACGTTTCTCTGTTATTCGGGTGCAATCATGCACAGCAGCCACCATAGTAACCCAGTTCCGCGTGCTGTGGAGATCTCAGTTACACATCTGTCCAGAAAACGCCGCAATGCTGATGTCTAAAACGTGCAACATTTGATTCCATATCTAAAGAGATATGGGAAGCCAAGAAACTTATTACCCAGTTCATTGTTCACTCAACATTCAGCAGGACCCGTTTGAAAATCAAAACGGAATTATACTAGATAAAATGTATATTATTAAGGCTTTTGGATGGAAAAGGTCACGAATGAGGAAGCAACCTCTCAAACAATGCGCTGGATAAATATTATAATGAACGGTATATACCGCACTTGAGGTTTTTGGAGGGGTGATGGCGGCAGGATGTACATACACAGCCTGTGAATTCTAACCAATGGGCTACGATCTACGCTCCCGTGGATATCTACGTGATCTTTGGCTGCCGTAAATTTTTTGGGGGGAAGACAATTGCCGGTAAACCGTAAACAGCAGCAAACGAGGGGAATATATAATTTTAAAAGCTTCCGATTATATAAGAACTGTATACATGCATCCATCCGGAAGGTGCGCTTCATTAGCGCCCACTTCTCGCAACTGCATTTGGATTTCCTCGAATGTCGCTTGATTAGACTTTAGTAGTAAAGCTATTTGGATAAAATAATTCACCTGGGGTGCACTATACACGTGTAGTATTTTATATACAAGTACGTCTATAATAAAAATGAAAAAGTAGCGGGGAGTACATATCTGTTTTTTTCCCCTTCTTATTAACGGGGCTATCACCAAGAACAGCGTGAACTCCATTCGGGGTTTGTGCCCTCTTAGCCCGCTGTCTCGACGCTGTTCCCGCGGTGGAGGGGGGGGGGGGAAAGAAAAACATGCCTGTGATTTTGAATGGCTGACAGCTCTGACACACACAAGATTCTTCACTTGACGTCTACACATTTGTTATCTATCTCTCCAGAGAAATCTCTTGACTTTGACTCCATCCTATTAGTGGCAATCATTATGCACGCCAGATGGAGCGCCAGGTGAGAGCCCACCGAGGATCGTGACAGTCGACATGTCTAGGTAATGTTCTCTGCAGTCTCGAGCTTAAGACTTTCTGTTGAAGTCTTATTATCTTTGATGAGAAACACATTCTGGAAAATCATTCACCTGGCACCAAGTGATATTATGCTTCTCGTTTTCTTCTTTCTTTTCGAATTGCGCGCGATGGACACACAAAAATTCCGGGGAAAGAAAAACCCCACTCGTGCCATAATAACTCGACATCAAATTGTACCATCTCATCGCACTCTCTCGTTAACAGGAGATTATTATACGCAGTTCAATTTGGGTCACCCGATGTTGTTAACCCGAAAAATCAAGGATGTCTTTGACCGCCTTCTATACACAGCACACACATGCACAACAGTGGCCAAATTGGTTACTTAACCTGATTTTTTCGAAGAATAAACATAAGGAGGACGACAATGATATTTAAGGCGATATTACGGTGCCCATTACTTCGTTCGCATTCGCCCGTTTCAAGTTTCCAATTTCCCAACTCTGGTCGCGCACTGCAGAGACGGACAATGGATATCGCGCTGGGCCAAGTGAACTGGATGTGAAATTGGGAAGGGACAAAAGAAGTCGAGGGCACTCGGGAAATGAATAAATCAGCCAACGATAATAACTCGCCGTCATCATGCGTTTGTCGAAGACAGGACGTCACACTGGAAACATGAAATAAACAAGAAAATGCTCGGCATGTGTCGTCATCGCGCAGCCGACTGCCGAGGTCATCTTATCGGACACATCTAGAGGAAAAGAGAATATTTCTCAGTCACAGGATGAGGATGTCCAACGTCAACACAACCAAACAACCGAAACTATTCGACAGCGTCTACACCCGATGGAGAGATAAGTTAAACTGTAAACAAGATTACAGCAACTCGTCTTCTTCTTCTTCAAAGGATGATGTCAAAATGAACGTCTAGGTGTGTGTGTGTGTGCAGTACAATTCTCAAGGTAGAAAAATACGGACACGCCATTTGTCAACAACTCTGGCTGACAAATAAAAATACAAAATATCGAAAGCGAAAAAAAGAAGAAATTTGATTTTGTTCAATTCCCAATAAGTTTCTGTATATACGCACACAACCAATCATGCCAGACGAGTATCAAATGGTAGGAAAAAAACAAAAGAGATTTATAAGTTTGACAATCCGTGAAATTGAAAACTAAGCATGTATAATTGTATATAGAGAGGTAGCTATTTATCGGGATAGGTGTCCATGCCAGCGTAGGTTTCCCGCAACATCATTAGCATCGTGTCTTCAGATTCCCTGTTTTTTTGGGTCAAAAGAAAAAGAAAAAAGTCACAACTCGTCAGAAATGATGAGGTGGACGGATCGATATTTGAAATGATGGCTACACCGTACCAGTAGACGACGTGAGAAGTGAGAGCGAAAAGATATTCGTTGAAACTCTCGAGCGGAGCTTCTTGCAGGACGTAATCGATCCGACAGCCGCCGTTGAGCTTGCCGATGCGGATGACTGGGTCCGCCTCGGTGGTGGTCTTTTCCGCGACTGCGCTGTCATCAGAATTCGTCGAAGTGTCCAGATCCTCTTGCTGGAAGGCAACAATCGACCCCAAGATTTTCATTTCAAAAAATGAAAATGATAAGGAAAGTTTTTTTCAAATGGAATGACGTAATAATTATTATATACCAAGCACTGGACATCCAGCCCGTCGCTCTGCGGCATTGACCGAAACGAAGTGAAATTCTGCACCGTGCTCCAAGTAGAACGGACAGAGCCGAAAAATCGCTCCTTAATGTCGGCGCTAAGCCTGGCCATCGTCTCTCGCAGTTCTAAAACATTAAAAGTCGAAAGGAACCGAACGTTAACGGCTGCTGCCTATGGGAATAAAATAAAAACGCGGCCGCTCTCTTATACCTATGTGCATTCGCTTCCGGCCTTTGTGGTGCGGTATGATGACAGGTGGCACGTTCACCATATTGACGTCGATGAGCGTTTCGATGCGGTAGGCGATCGGGTCGTAAGGATGGAAGATGTTGTAAAATTTCGGGCAGGTAGGCAGAACAAAATCCTCGCCCAGACAATCGATGCCACGAACCGTGACGAACATGGCTGAGCGTTCAAAAAAATAAAGAAAAAAGAAACTGTTTTGATATTTGATAACTGGAAAAGTAGCCGATTGATCGAGAAGATACTATAAAAGAGAAAAATGAAATTGGCCATTCACCAGTAGGGGAACCGAGGGCATAGAAAGCAGCTGGATGAAAATCAAGTAGTGGATACGATATGCTAGGCTGTCCCGTGCCCGCCAGTCCGATGGTATAACTTACTGTCGAGTCGTGCGCCGGAATATTTCCGTCTTCCTGTTTAGGAATTGAGCATTGTAGAATCAAGTCAACAACTGTGACAATGAATGAGAAACACGCCGAATAACGACAAAAGCCAAAACGGGTCTATAAAATGGCACTCGGAAGTGTCGAAACCCTGCACACACGTAAACATCCTCTCCAGCACCTGTTTCAATTTAGCACGTCGAATTTCCAAGTCACGTAAGTAGGTCAGCAGACGTTTGCGGGGTCCCATGGGCAAGCCGAGGCTGGCTAAATCCTCTTCCGATAGGAGAAGCAAGTCCCCGAATGTAAACTGCTCCCTTTGAAACTTGGCTAGATGGTCGCCGAGCTGCAGGACTTGACAGACTTCTTCAACAGTTGGATCGTTCAAGTCCGAGACGTAGCTCACCGCATCCTGATCACAAGAACCCAAGAGAATTCCAGCTAGACATTTGAAATCCCTATGATAATCACTCAACATTTTGAATTTACCTCAGAGAGTACATCGTCCACGGGTTCTGGATTGGGAATGAGAGGCTGGTGGGCCAGCAGGTCGAAGAGGATCAATGAACCCAAACTATGCCCGCCAAGGGAAACCTGTCCCTGGAAGGTGGGATTACGTTGCAGGAAAATCTTGTAAAGGCGATTGAGCTCGTGGGCCACTGTTGAAATGATTGTCTGTTTCATTCGTTCAAACATGCAAGGAACCATTACAAGGATGTTGTGGATTGGGGGAGATGTCACAAATGGAAACTGCCACTCACTTCGCAGTAAACGGGCGACGTGTAGAACAGCACGTCTAGAATCGTGTCGTTGGCGAAATGACGAAGCTTCGGGATTGATGGTAGCGTAATCGGCTGGAGACGCTTATCAATTCCGGTATCATCTCCGTGAAGTGGAGCGTGCCACGAGACGGGTAGAAATTCTACTCGGCCAACACGCTGCTCGGCCACAGCCGTAGGGAAATGAGCTTCCAACATTTGAAAGGAGAGAATGCGGAAATCGTCCACTACTTCGACAACACTGCGGAAGCGTAAATCACAGACCTATTATTCAGTTTTTGAATAGAAGCAACGCGCGTAAAAAAATAAATAAAATAAAAAAAGAGTTATATATAATCTTCTCTAAACTGGGCCAGGTGAAATAAGGGACATTACCGAGCCTATGCCGTGGACTAGAAAAATCAAATGGTCAATGACCGTCTTCTCTCCGTCGCTAATATCAAAGCCGTCGATTCCTCGCTTGACAATTAGCGGCCGTATTTGTCCTTCCTGCCAACATTACAGAAACAAACAACATTATCAGCATGACAGGATAACACATAGAGAGGAAACCAAAAAAAGAATAATAAACAAAAGGAGAAACAAAGTCATTACCGTAACTTGAGTCCAGTCATCTACGGGGCCATAGTTGGAAAAATCTAGCAGCACGTTGGGATTTTGGAACATGATTTTATTTCCTAACGGGAATTCAAGAACGCGACGCCATAAACTTGAAAAAAAAGGAACGTTGATCGATTTACAGTACGCTGATGAGCCGACATCTTTGTTATATACCTGTGCAATAAACTATTGTGGTATTCTTCCTCTAATTTCTCTGCCATATCTTCATCATAGGGCGTGTAGCGTGTTTCTAATGAACCTTTAAAGAACCACGAGCAACGACGGACACTCAACGGTGTTTCTTCCCAGTAAATGGCTGTGCGAAGTCGTCGACTCACGTCAACGTCATATCGACCACCATCGGTCATAACGATAGAATCTTCCGGGGCTATTTTTCCTTCATTGACTGAACAAAAACAAAGTTTTAATACATTACATCGACAGCCCAGCTTTTAATGATTGAATTACGCAATTGGAAGGTATCGTCAAGAGCGACAGAATCGAGCATGCTAAAGGGTTTCCTAATGTTAAATTATAATGTTAATAATTAATAAAATATAAATAATAATTAATTAATATAATTATAATAAGTCATAAATAATAATTAACCATATCCGTTTAGTTTTGTCAATCTCTTTGAGGAAGAACCAGTGCCAGACGACGGGCTGGTAAGTGTGAGAGATGCCGTCAACGGCATCCGAAACTTCCGGGGCAGTTGTAGTCGGATCAACATCGACCGGTGAGGCAGTCGGTTTCATTCCAATGGCAATGCATTCCGATTCACCTGAATAAACATACGACACGGTTACTTCTTCATCCCACGATTGCATACGGCACTACAAGAATGTGTACAGAATAAAGAGAGGCTGCCACAAAGCACCGGAAAAGGCCAGCTGTTAAAAAACAATGCGACAACAAAACCCAAAACATTACAGAAAAGATACAGTAATGTTGTTTGGTGACAAATAAAATAAAGGGAGAGCAAATACTTGTCCCCGTTTGGAAATATATTTCAGACGGGACCCTACAACTGGAGCATTGCGCTATATGGCGTCGACATCCGGTGAACGTGCTGCAAGCTCTGCTGCCCGTGTCGCTCTTGTTTTCTTTTGTGGACCACCCGTGGTTCCGCTCCCTGTTGACTCAACGATAGACGAAGGGGGTTGTGCTGTGTGATTGCTTTCCAAATGCGTCCGATTGCGATAGCGAGTTTATGGTAATTCTCCGCCGTATTTGAGTTGCATCGTTTTTCTTGGACGCTGCCACAGTTGAAAGGCCGACCAATCAGTTCGGTTTGTTTGGTTTTGTCCGAGTAGATGTCGACGAAAAAAGAAACGACGCCCTCGCGACAATATAACGTCCTGTAGTGATAAGGCCACCGACCGAGGTAAGAGTCTATACCTCCCTTAGTCTCTCTCCCGCGTGTATATATATTCATTAGCAGCCCCAGATCGGGGCTCAGAGTACGCACGGACGTGGCATTTGAATCACACGAGTTGACTGGTGACTGACGAACGACCAATCCGTCAACAAAATGAAACTCGTGATCGGTTTGGCGTTGGTTTCGCTAGCCTACGGGTCGACTTTCTTCCCAACCGAAAAAGTAAGATTCACCTCAAGATGAAAGCGTTTAAAATTGGTTTTTCATAACGTTTTCCTATACAGGATGAAGTGGATTTAGTCTCGACGAGTCAAAACGATCAAGCGTCAGGTCGCATCGCCGTTCCGCCACCTAATAACCTCCGTAAGATCTTCTCAGACGTGTCTACTTATTTCATCCGCAATATAATCACGTCTTTATTGGCTTCAGCTCCGATTCGAAACGGCGGTATCGTCAACGCCGCACCGATTCTCAATCCTGTTGCATCGCCCATCGTCAACACGGGGACTGCGGGAGCACTTGTGGGCGGCGGGGCTTCACAGGTGTTTTTCTCGCCTGTCCGCATCAATATTGATCAGGCGTCGCAACTCTACGTGCCGCCCGGAACAGACGGACGCATTATAGTGCTGCTCAAGAACGACGGCGTAGGCGATTTCTTTCTCCTCAGCGGAGGCGACGACAAAAACTTTTTCATCCAATTCGACTACGCTCAGTATGTCATTCAATTTTGGGCAGACAGTGTTTTATAAAGACTGTCCACACCTGTTTTGGCTGACGATACTTCCGTTTCACTCTCACATCCTTCCTCCGTCCGTCACGTTACATCATTGTGTTTCGTCCAATCATCCGTTTAATTGTTCAATCTGACCCAATTCGATGCTTCTTGTTTATACTTTGTACTTAGTCTAGTTCTATCTTTCCTTCTTTTCAAAATTGACAAACAGGATACAATTGGGTCCGGGACAAACGCTAGCTGTTCCAGGAAGGATTCGAGTTCCGCATTATGCAAATAACGTTGTATCTACGCTGACGATCATCGTGCAGCGGCGGACTGACAATGCTATCTCGCGGAGACAGGTTTACATTCGCACGAAATCAGAGGTAACAGTTCAGTTTTGTAGATTTTTGCGGAGAGAAACGGGATTAAACTAAATTACATTTAAACATAATTTTTTAAGCCAGGAGAAAAATGGGCTCCTTGGTGCACAATCAGAACAGTGACTCGTTGCGACAGTTATCTGGATGAATCAATTTGCGCAAGTCGGTATTGGAACATGAGAGCAGAGATTCAAGATACAGAAGCGGGTATTTTTTAAAATAAAGTTTTATTACTGGGTTATCTCCGCTATAATCTGATTTCCCTGTTATTTGCTAGGTTTACTGTCCGTCAGCATCAAACCTGATGGGCGTTTTCTAGGGGAGGATTTCATAATTGGCACTAACGAATCGATTGCTGTAGAGCAAAGTGTTTCTTGCTGTACAACTGGAGTTGATATTACGGCAGTTGACGTTCGCGGAAATACAGCCACCTGTCGAGCCGATCAATGTAACTTGAAGGAAAAAAAAACTGACGCCTACCACGAATACCAATGCTCTATTGATCGAAACTGACGGATTTTTTTTTCTTGCAGATTCCATTTATCTTAGCTCTGGAGATGTAGCTGCCATCACTCTTGGAGTCATACTACTAATCCTGCTTCTAGTTATCATTATCCTGGCCATTTGTAGGTGCTGTAGACGGAGAAAGGAAAGATCAATAAAAACGGCACCAATTCCGAGGAGTAAAAAGGATCAAGCGTGACTAGCACGGTTCAGTCCCAAAAGGTCAAAGCCCAAAGATCTTTCAATTACTGTTACAACAGTTGGTGACAACTAGTAAAGGTGATTCAAAAGAAGGGGCTGATTCGGATAACCACACTATGCAAATAGAAAGTAGGGACTGAACCAAACACAGGTGGTGGCTCACTTAATGTCTTAAGATATTGCATTAGGATTTAGAAAAACGACAAACATTTTAATGACAATGTTCAAAGAAAAAGAGATATCCATGTTAAATTCAAACTAATGCATCTGTTTATAACAGAGCCATAAATTTTCCTTATTTTATTGAATAGTTTGTCTGCACGTATCACATAACTACTAGCAGCTAGTGTTTTCTAATATCTCCTGTCCCCTGTTCATTCATTTGATTTCATTTCATATAAAACAAGGCTAGTTTGTGCGTAGAAATCCCATTTCAATGTTGAATGATTTAAAGTAATGCTTAAATAACTATTTTTGTTTCTGAGGTGATATATTTGTCCCTCTCTGTTGAGTATAGTTAGTCGACTGGAAATTTTTCCTCATAACGGTTATTTTCTACGACTTTTACGTGGAACATTTATAACAATGAATCTGTAAAATTTAACTTACTTGTGCTTTCCATCATTTTCGTTGGGTAAGAATTTGGTACTGTTTTCTTTCACGAAATGAGTCACTATTTGACTCACGAGAGTCAAAGAATATATAGACTTTTACCCCCGTTGTCCGGCTGTCCTACAATTTTTTATTTCCTTCTGCTCTATATTTTGTTTACGAAATGACAAGACAATGCCAGACTTTGAATAAAGATGTTTTTATCTGTTTATAAAATTCCATTCCATTTTTGTTTTCATGTTCTGTGATTTTTTTGTAAGTATAGATTTATTTTAGAAATAATTATTAATTAGCTAACCGAATTTTGGTATCGAATGTATTTTTTCTACGCGAAACCTTTTCAAATACTAGAAACAATTCAACACTGAAACGTGGGATTGACAGCTGATCGTGAGTCTCAGAATACCGCGGAAGATTTCGTGTGTTGTTCGAGTTGTTGATGATGGCTTCTCTAGAAAGACTTATTAGAGCCCTTGAACTATTGCAGATTGCAGAAAATTCAAATTCAGATAACCATGTAAAGAAAAAAGAACTGAGAACACATCTGCAAAACATTGTTGAATTTAACAATAGTCTTAACGTTCAAAACCACAAAGATTTTGTCTCGTACATCGGTCCGAGTATTGATTCCCTCATTAGACTGTGTGATTCCAAGGATTCTGACATTCGACTAGCAAGTGATGAAGGATTGTATAAAGTCATCAAGGTTTATTATCTGTTATTTTGTTAATTGGTTTTCTGAAAATTATTGAACTATTATTAATTTGGTTTGTTTGTAGGCACTTCTTCCATTGCATAGTAACAGGATTCTAGTAGAATTATGCAAACAGATAAAAAAAAGTGAATCTCCTCGTATATTGAAGTTGTCTATGACTAGATTTGCCGAACTTTGCCATCTAGCTCGGTATTGTTCATGTTTTGATTCCAACATTGAAACAATTCTAGTTAAATGTTGCATTTTTTCAGGCCTCAGAAAAGACGTGCATACATAGCAAATCTTTTTAACGCCATATCAACAATTGCCAATCGCAAGGAAGAGATGCTTCATGAAAGTTTGTCCAATTTTGTTTGCAAAGTCTTTAATGTTATGGGAATATTTGCTTATGAAAATGAAACAAAGATTCTGTTAAAGGGATTTCTAGCAAATTTATCTTCTAGTTCTTCTATTATAAGAAGATGTGCTGCCAATGCCATCACAGTAATAATATCTACAAACAGAAAAAGTGATATTTTGTTGGCACTGGTTGTGGAATATTTAACAGGTATGCACGTTGAGACTTTATAATGACTGCATTATTGTATTCATGTTTTGTTTTTAGATCAAATCCTTTTGCCTGACGATATTTCCATGACAGATACACCAGTGATTATAGGAACTTTGCTAACTCTAAAATTGCTTCTTCCTCTCTTTCAATTATCATCTAATCAAACAAATGCAAATTTGAATACTAAACACCTCTCAGTTAGTCTTCCTAAAATCACTACCAGCTTGAACGCCGTGGCTTTAGAACGTATTGTTCAGGTATGTTACCTTAATTTTACTTTATCTTGATTAAAAATTAATTCGATACTTTTGGGCAGATATTTGAGCTTGGAGTTCACTATTCTTTTTCTTCGGATCACAATGTTGTTAACGCAGCGTTAGAACTCCTACAACAATTGCTGAAGATGCGGTCCCTTATCCTAGCGATTCCCTCCCTAAAAAGTGTAAATGGATTACAAGGGACTCGAATTTCTCTAAGAGGATTATCCAAAGAAAACAGTTAGCCTGATTCTTAAATCTCTTAAATTGTACCTACCTGATCTTCATCCGTGTTGTATATTTAGGTCAGTGGAACTTGACTGCGCTTCCATTTGCGGAAGAGTCTCTTCTCTTGGAGGCGGAAGTTCATCTGGGCGAATTCGAAAAGACGAGCATGGATTCAACTGAAAGTGACGTAGAAATTGCAGAAGATTCGATTGTTGCACTTTCAGTCGACGAAAGAGAAGATTTTTCAAAAAGTTTGACTTTAAACGAAACCGATGTATTGGCTTCAGAGAAAGAACTGGAAGAAACTGATGTTGAGCCAGAAAATTGTGACAGCATTGATGCCCCACAGGTATAACGTGTGTTCGGATCGTATTTTTTCGTTATTTTCCTCACCTGAAATATGTGTTCTTTCAACGCAATTACAGGCGATCGACATAGGAACGCTGTATGATAAAACAGTGTCCCCCCTTCTTTACTGCGCCCGCCATTTATCTTACAGTTTCTTGCTTTCCGAAAGAAAAGGCCAAATCAAGTCGGATCGATCTGTTCGTGTTTCAGTAAAAAGTCTAGCCCTCAATTGCTTGGCGCACATTGGATCACTGGAGCCTCTCATTTGGAATTCGCACTTATCAGACACAGGTGGTATAAAACATTTATGAAATGTTAAAACAAGTATTTAACTATTTTGCACGTTTTCCAAGTAAAGATGGGAAAATCGCGATAATTGATGTTCTCCAGTATAGCACACACGATGACCCACAATTAAGAGGGCAAGTGGCTCTGCTGGCGTGCATGGTGCTCAGCAATGTAATTGGTGGATTTGATTTAACCAGCGTTGAAAAAAGAACCCTCGTTCGCATCATTGATGAAACTCTAATTGATAAAGAGACAGCTGCTTCTCGCCTTGCTCTTCAAGGTCTACAGCACTTCCTACCTATGGCCTTAGAAGGCCCATTTTGCGTGGAAACTGTACCGCTTTTACGTTCATTGTTAAAACTCGCGGAAAATCCTTATTGGCTGGTAAGAGTAGATCTCTTAGAAGTGTTTGGTTCATTTTCCTGGACAGCCTTGGAATTTGGGCTCCAGAATCAAACAAATTTCAAATTGCCGAAGTTCCAAGAGTGTTTCCTAAGTAAGTCCGACTAGTTTTATTATTTAAAATTGCTCTGAAATTTTGTGTTTATATTAATTATTGTTTCAACAGATAAAGTTTTATTTACAATGATCGGCGACGAAGATCATCGAGTCCGAAGCGCGGTAGCAAATTGTCTTACTTGCTTGATGGAGTCATGGACTGTAGGAAGAAGTCCTTCAAATATTACTCGCGCTAAATGGTTGGCATCTGTCAGTGGTTCAACTCCACAAAAACTGCATGTAAAGACTTTTGCTGGTGTCCCCCTATCTATCAATGGATTGGCAGAAGCCTATTGGGATGTTTCGTTGAACCAGAACGTCTCTGTCAACTTAGCTTATTTTGTCGATGAGATATTTCAACTACTTGTTTCTTCCAATTCAAAGTTTGTCAAGGTATTACAATTATTTACTAATAATGTACAAAATTTGAAAATAAAATTGTTGTTGTTCGATTTCAGATGGGCTGCCTGCAAAGTTTGTCTACCTTGAGCTGTTCTTATCCTCCCGCTACGTACTTGGAAGTTTACGGCTGTAGCTCAAAAGGAACTTGCAGTCTCTTGAAAGTATGCATGGCACTCCTGACAAACTCTACGTTGATGTTGGATCTAGTAACACACCAGACCCTAATCACACTTGCCACTCAGCTCTTTGCAGGTTTTTTTCTCATTTAATTTCTTTCTCATTAATTTCTTCTACATTCAATGTTTCTTGGAATAGGATGTGTGAAAGCAGGTTTAAACGAACCCCAATTAGAGAAAGATTTTAAAGATTGGCGTTTTCTAAAGGGCCCTTCGTCCGCTACGGCGTCTTGCCTATTGGGTCATGCTACCCGTATATTAAATGCATTCTGCTGTGTTCTTGATGATGTCAATCCATTACTGGTTTCAATTAAAGTACCTTTGGTGACGCTTCCAAACCCGTCCGCGCTAAGTCCAATCCGTCGCAAACTTCGAAGCACTGAAAGTCTAATATCAGATAAAGAAGATAAGTCAGATGAGTCCGGCCGTAAGAACAAACCACATTTGCTTAATCCAAGTAATGTCGGGTTTTTTGCTGCTCAACCTCTCTACGTGAAACTTTACGATTTACTGAAGAGTACGCACGCCACTTGCAAAGTATGTATTATTGGGGCTGTACATTTTTTTTGTATAGTAAATATTTATTTTCACAACTATAGCTGAATTTTGATACGATTACCTCGGAACGCTTGTCGAATTTTATCCAATCTACTTTGGAATTGCTAGCCGCTCTAATTGAAGTTTCCATTTTCCAAGATATTGGAAAACACAGCGAGGAGATTCTCAATTATTTACGCATCATTATTACAGCTGAACCAGTCTACTGTTTGCGCAACGTTCAACAGGTTGTATTTTTTACTTTGTTAAAAAATAACCCTAATAGAATATTGATTTCAAAATTCTTTTGTGAATCAATCTTCAGTTACTTAAAGCGCTTTTTGGAGCCAATTTAGCAGCTGTCTGGTTTGACGAAGCAGCCCGATTTAAAAGAAGCGCAATTTCTTCAAGTTTGCAAGCAACAGTGAAATGTGACGAGAGCATTTACTCGAGTTGTGGATTAGATGAATTATTGTATAACAGTGCTGGACGTCAAATGAATTTCAAGTAAGTTTTGTTAAAACATTTTATTTCTTCTCTTTTTCTATTTAAATTCATTTTTTAGCCGAAACAATGAAAGGCAAAATCTGATAACCAAATTTCGACCTTCTATAAACAAAATTGGCCCTGATAAAACTGCCTTGACTTCTTATATTCGCTTATTTGAGCCGATGGTCATCAAGGCCTTGAAGGTGAGTTTTAGCCATTCGCGTGTGTCCGTATTTCTACTAATAACATAAGTTTTTCATCAAAGTTGTACACCGTCACAAGCTGTCCACTAGTTCAAAAGCAAGTTTTGGATCTTCTTTGCGAATTGATCCATCTTAGCGTCAACTACTGCCTTCTCGATGCCGACCAGGTTTTTCTCAATTTTGTCATCCAACAGTTTGAGTTTCTAGAAGAAGGTTTCATACCGTAAGTGCTAGTTGATCTTTTATTTATTGGTATTGATTTGACCATTTTCATTTTAATCTTTTATCAGGCAAGTCGAAACTCTGTTGCCCTCCATGTTTCGATTTTTGTCACTATTATCGTATGATCGCTTCCATTCAAAAACTATTATTTCTGTCCCACGCATTATGCAGCTTGCTGGTGGATTGATGGCTACTGGAAAGGATGCTGAACTGCACGGTAATCCCTTTGCGTGTTTTACTGATTTTGCAGTACGCATAACTTTAATTTTTGAATTTCTAGTGCTTCCCACATTGCAACCGATGGTCGAAGATTTGTTTCTTTCAAGAGAAAGAATGAGTGATAACTTTAAGGAACTTGAAACTCAGAAAGAAGTCCTTATAAATTTACTCATTCGGTTAATTCAGTATCACAAGGTATGTAGTTACTGCAAGTTAATTTTTTTTTCTCAATTTGCTAGTCTTTGTGCAAATCAGTAAGTTTACCTATAAAAAAAATTTCATAATTGAAATCATATTTGCAGGTTTACCCTTTGATAACTGCTGTATTACTTCAAGTGCAGTTTGAAAATGCGAACAAATGGAAATCCCTCTCGAAGCAAATTTGTGATGCACTCATCCCGCAACTCAATAGGCATTCGCTATTTTTGGATTCAGACGAAGCCCTCCAAATGCTTCAAAAGCTGATTTCTCATATGGATCCACCTGTTGTGCATGAGTCTCTACTAGGGCTTTTGCAGACATTTACCCCTAAGCAATCGGAGGATTTCAATACTTCAGCAGCTATGGTAGCATACGCTAAGATACACCTGTTGCACATTATGAGTAAAATGGTTTTGTTTTCTTCTCATTTTAATTTTTTTTATTGAAGAACTACCATCGTGTATTGGCCTGCCGTTTAACGGTTTTCAAAACCTTGATTGCTGTTTTTGATGAAGCTTTCTTGTTGGACTGTTTAAATGAATTTAACCTAAGTTATTTGGTCAATCAGAGAAGTGACCCGTTAAATGTAACGCCTACAGAGAATTCACCGCCTGAACACATCTTGTCATGGTAATCCAACAAAGTTATCAACTTCAAACGAATTCATATTAAATTTTTTCCTCTCTCAGTTTGCTGGTTGACACTATTAAGTTAGCTCTAAGTCATTGGAAAAGTAAAGTGGTTGTTGATAATTGTGGCTCTACCTCCATATCGTGGAGAATTGATGGTTTCTCATTTTCCGTCCATTTAGTACTGGACTTGATTGCCTTGTGTCGTCGCTTATTAAACTCAAGTTAGTAAATCATGTTATCTACTGTTTCAAAATTTTTAAAAAGCTAATATTTTGTTTAATAGATGATTTCCCAGTGCTGCAGACCGCCATTCTTGCAGAATTGGCGCGTGACGAGTGTAAGTCTCCTATATTTCAAGTAGCAAGGGAATTGATTCCCAATAATCCGATAGTTTTTGTGCGGATTTGCGCTTTGTTATTGTCGGAAAATTATCACATCCAATCCGAAAATATTGCTTCTTTTGGTGGACTTAACGGAAGTATTGCGCAAGAAGGACTTTTTCTATTGCTCTCCGGTGTGGTGGTACGCTCGAAAAACTTTCTTAAATTGTAAATTATCTTCCGACTCAGATGACTATTATCTACTTTTAGCCTAAAGAAGAAAAAAAAATCTTGAAGTTCGTTAGCTTGTATGCAGACCAAATCTTAAATCACTTCAATGAAACACCTGTGAAGAAGTTTTATGGAAGCCTTATTCATAATGATGAGAAATACATCAAACCACTTGTGAAGTGTGTGCTAGCGAAAGGCCAAGATTTATTGGTAAAATATCATACTGATCAGCGGATTAAGTAACTATTTATAAATTTTGTTTTCTCACAAATTAGCAGATATCCTCGGCCATGGCTCTTTTGAATATAATAGAGAATGTCGAGCTTGCGAATTCGGAAGCGATTCTTTTACATATCATTTCCAGTTTTCAGACAATTTGCAGTGGCATTGTGCACAGAAGAATGTGCAAACTTGTTCTGAACGCAAATTTCACTTCTTCTGAATCTAAGCTTCGTTGTTTGGAAAATGTACAAAAAATCGTTCTTCAGTCAGCTAATCAAAGGTTCTTGGCACTCGCCCACCTACTATCCTACGTTTTATGACGATCTTCAATTTTCTTTTTTAGATGGTATTCCGAGATCACAGCAGTTCCAAGCGCTACCTTTGAAAATAGGTCTAGCATGTTGCGAGATATCGACAAGGCGTTTGTGCTGGATTTTGCGTTGAAAAGGTGGTTTAAAAATGATTTTCTGGTTTTATCTTGCTAAATCGTCTTCATAATTTAGGGAGTTAGAACCTTTAATGTGGAGAGAAATCGTCGCTCAGACAAACACAGACGACTTTCCGTTATTGTGCAGCAATCATAGTTTTCTTTTATATGTCCTTGGAAGTCGAATATTGAAATCTGATGCTTTTTACCATGCCAAGGCATACCTTTTAAATATGGTTACCACCGAAGCCTTCGACAACTCTAAGGTACGCCGATTTCGTATACTATTAATTTTTTGAACGATTTGATCTGTTTATGAAATGAGCATCCCATTTTTTTCCATTAGATTCTGTCAATCGCTCATATTCTCAGTGCATTGTGCAAATCCATCTCACCATCGGAGGTCAACGATATTTTCACTGCATCCGAAATCACCATATTGGCTAAAACACCGCTTACCTTAATTGGTGCGATGGATTCGCTTTCCCATTCGTTAGTTCTTCTACAGGCGTCCTCTGAGATTGTTTCCATATTTGGGCGTGAACTTGCAATTGAATGGACAGACAAAGAGAATCTACCGGCAGTTTACAAGGCAATCCATTGTT
The DNA here is from genome assembly GCF_021234035.1 of Daphnia pulicaria. Lineage (NCBI taxonomy): Eukaryota > Metazoa > Arthropoda > Branchiopoda > Diplostraca > Daphniidae > Daphnia > Daphnia pulicaria. The sequence continues at coordinate 3,203,359 of NC_060917.1, read as the reverse complement.
TGGAGTCTCTTTGCATTCGGATAAGAAACAATGCAACTCTAGAACAACCAACTATTACCGGTAAATATCCTAAATTGTCTTCTTTAGTTGAAGATTTGATAACAAACGAATTTTCATTTAGGCCTGGAGCAAATGATTTGTCCTGATCCAAACTTTGTTTCAAGTGCGAAACAATTAAACCGAATACTTAGATTTATCGAACAAGAATCAAACATTCCAGGAATACTTCATCAAGACTTACTGTAAATTGTATTTCTAAATATTGATAAATCAATTCATTAAGGTTTTTCTACTATTTTCAGGTCGACTGTTACTGTGTTTTGTCGAATGCCACTCTTCTATTCCTATATTTGCATTCCGCCATCCACTTGGAGCAAAGGCTGGAATCCTGAGCTAAATTTGGATGTCGAACATATCACATTGGATCTACCAATAATCCCTTCACATTTTCTGCATGATGAAGTTGTTTTAAAAGAATTCGTTTTCCGGTAATTTTGGGACATTTTCTTATGAATGGATCTTGGATCATGCTGACTGCTTACTTATTCTTAAAGAATCGAGCGAATTAGCTGGATTACCAAAAAGAAATTTGAAGAAATTTGGATGACTTTTCTTGGCATTTTGAACTTACACAATGAGGATCAAGTGAGACCCGAAGAACAAGCAAGCGTCATCCAGGTATCATAACAGAGTTGGTAATTTTTTCTTACAAGTTTTGAAAAACCATTTGAATTCAAAGGCTACATGTGAAGCTGTGCGAGCTCTTACAATGGTGCTTCAAAAAAATCTACCATTTAAGACGCCAAGATGTGTGAAAAATAATGAACTAGACAAGCCTCCTGAGTTCACGTCAACTGAGTAAAGTCAATGTGTTATTTAATCTTGCTTAATTATAGCTAATTGTCAATATTTTTAATGGATATTATAGAAGGGGCAAGAAGCTGAAAGAACTCTGCAATTTGCTAGAAGAAGATTACACGATATCATCTTCCTGCAGTTATTGGCTCAATCGTCACTCCTTCAGACACATTCAATATAATATTGATCAAGGTTCACCATCCAAAAAGAAGGCTACTAGTCCAGAAGATGTTACAGATATAGATATCCAATCCTGTGTTCGCTTCTTAGTGGATCTCTACTCACAGTGGCTTCAGAATTCGGTAACCTTAATCTTCTATGTGGAAAATAATGATATTTTTCTTCAACATTTATTTTTTTTCAAGAATACGCCGTACCCGCTGCTAGTGGACTTGTTTCAATCCCTAGTGCACATATCAAACTTCTTTGTCGATGTTCAACAGTTTGAGTGGATGCTGGATAACTCCTTAACCTTACATAGGCAACTTCTTCCTGATGATCCTGCGAGCTTAGAGTCCGCTTTAGTAGGGTGCATCTTGAAATCTGCTTCTTTTATACCCATGGTAAAAAATTTATCTGAAATCTGAAGTTTTGTAATAATGTATTGTTATTTTTTAATGTCTCAGAATATGGAATACTGGGAATTAGTAAAAAAGCACTGTGAAACCGCATTGAATTCCCAGCATATTTCCACGCGAACTAGTGGATTAAATGGTCTTTTGTATCTACTTCAAAAGTTTGCCAGAAATCCAGATCTTGCTCGTACAGGCACTCTCGTCAACCTGGCTATGGATTATGTCGGCAAATGTCTCAGGTTGGTGTGATTCATCTCTTTACGTTTAAAGAAATGTGTCTGTTTATTTATTTGAAATATCATATTAAGCCCTGAACACAATGGTCCGACCTGGCATCAGTCCTTCGTTTGGTCAATAGCGTTCTATTGCGGCGAACATTTTGCAGTATTGCCCTATCAGAATTATGCTGTCGTCGATTTTGTTGTTCAGTGCGCTCTTAGTAGGCTTGTGCAAAATGAACAACAATCAAACGAGATCCCAAAAGAAATTTTACAGGTATTTCGTGAATTTATTGAAGATCTTATGTTGTAATCTCGTTATTGATTCGTTATAGGGATTAGAACGGCTGAGCATTCTAGGCGTATTGACTCCGACTTGGCGAACGAAAGTTAAAAAAGAGGTTCTCAATTTAATACGCAATGTTGATTGTGATTGGATTCTACAGCCAGCACTACGAACTCTGCTGTCATTAGTCTATTCAGGTATAGGGTTTCATGCTGACTCTGTTTTTTCACTCCTCTAAAACCAATATTTACTTTTTCAAGATTTTGGTAGCCAATTGTATAAACCTGGAGCAGATCCTGAAACGATGCTCGCCGCTATGGAATGGGTGGGCGCCCTGTTCCAACGGTAAAGCTGAATAAGATTCTTGTTTACTTAGTTATTAATTTGTATCTGTTTCTTAATTTTCCATTTCCTCAGAATGAAGCGCGGAACAGATCTAGAGGCGGAGCTTTTGGGGCGAATTATGCCCGTCATAACCTGTGATATTTTCCCACCAGCAGACATCTTGAATCGTATTTTAAGTGAATTTATAACGGCAAGACCCACAGTTGCCTGTTGTTTAACTCCAACCATTTTCAAAGTAAGTCGTGGAACGTAGAATTTGTGTGGCATTGTCAACTGCCAAGATGTTTATTCTCTGGTTAATTCATTCAGGTTTTTGGAACGGCACGTACTCAAGGACAACAAAGTTTAGTCATGGAGTGGATTCTCTTAAGCCTCAGCAATTTTACCAGGACGCCTAGCGACACAGCGAATGATTCGATCTGGAATATTTTATGTTTTTTCACCGCAGCCTCCAACAACCCATGGTTGCAGTCAGTGTAAGTCATTCATCGTTCGTCTTAAATCTTTCACAGTTTCGGCATTCGAAAAATTTACTATGCTATTGCTGCTGATTCTTTTAGGTTTCCTCTCATAAACCGCCCGGTAAATCATAACGATTCTTTAGTGGAAGACGTATTTGTTGCATCTGCGCTGGATTTCAACTCTCAGGTATTTGACGAGCAAGAATAATTTAAATCTAATTTTAAATGATTCATCTATAGTTGCCTATTTTTTTTGTATATTTTCAGCTTGATGATCAACAGCGATCCACATTAGTTTCTATCTTTTATTCTGCGAGAGAAAAAAGTTCATTTTTTGCCGCTGTTGATGTTGCCCTAAAACGCTTGTGATTCCCATTGGGGATGCTAATATTGAGTCTCGTGTTTTCAAAACACGCATAAAATATGAACGAATGAATCACCCGATTAAATTGCATAGTTACTTAGATGTATCCTCCTGTCCTTAAAAGTTACGCTATATTCTAATATTCTATATTGTTGCAATGAAATTTTCAGTTCCTATATTCATCTAAATTTAATGTTTTCCCCCTTATAGATGGTATAAAAATTATTATTTGTGTTACAGCTCCAGTGCTCCTCCTTTTCATTATCTTCATACTTCGAGATTATATGCCATGCTGGCAAGTGGCAACCTGGCATCCCCTTGGGTTGGGTTGCGAGGTTCTCTCAAGAAATAGGAAATAATCCAACAATATAATTAACAAATACAGAGAAAAAGACGGGAAAAGATATGAATTCTAAATACTATTCTTCCTAAATCTCCTCTTCCAATTCGCCGAGTTCGAGCTGTGTTGTGTCATCGTGAATCAATCAACTTTTTTAAATTTTTATTGTTTCTCTGCTGCACGAAAGTGAAGTTACGTCACATCTAGCCTAGATGCGACGTACGATAACGGTCGTCTTAAATTAAGCTCAACGTCACTGGTCTGAATGAATGTCTAAGACTCATAGAAACTTATTACTGAGAAAAAGAAAGATTTCTCACAAGTAAAAGGCAAAGTGCAGAATGACAGGAATAAAGTTAAAAGTTGAAAAGGTGATACGTAAAAGTAGCAGTTTACGATATTTCGTCAACAATCTGGAATCACTAACAGATGCATAAGCACGTCTCCTCATTGTAGAAGGGATTTCGTCTATTGTGAAGTGTGATTGTGATGCTGTCGTGGTGGCTTTTTGGTGAAGACGAGGTATAAATTTGGAGAGGAGAATATGACGTGAGTATCAAAGTTATTTGCCTTTGTTTGTTAGTTCTTTCAAGTGAGTGTTAACGAGCTAGAGCCGACATTTTTTTCATGTTACTGTTAAACCTTTCTTTTTTCTGACGCTAGACGGCATAGCCTTCGATCATTTTCCGCTCAGTTTAGTAACATTTTTGCACATCTCAGAAGAAATTTATCGCTGCTACTATAAGGAAATTTTGGGTGATAGCTGTCAGTTTCTCTTTCAGCAACAAAGCTCATTTGTTAGATTTTTATAATGAGTTTTTTTTTCTACTTCCGGTTTTCTCTTTTCAGTCAGTAGTTCAGCAAATATTCATCTGACGAACAAAAGAACCACATATTCGTGATCCTCGTTAAATTTGTGGTAAAGTTCATGTTTTATATTGTACGAAAGCGTACTTCCGGTTTTTAGAATTTTCCTGGACTATTATGCATCAGGAAAAATCTCGATTTTGACCAAATTCTGGATTTCGCTTAAATTACACTTAATCGACCCCAAATTTCACGTAGATCACGAATATTTAGTTTATTTTTACGACAGCTTAATGGTTAAGGCGCTATCGCTTACTTCCGGTATACTTCCGGAAAATTTGCATAAAACTAGCAAGTGAGCTTTGTTCTCTGTAGAATTCTAAAGACTCCATGCTAATTTTAAGCAAAGAGAAATGGTATCATCAAGATTTGTGAGCATCTTAAGACCAGTCCTTCAAATACTGAGTTTTGAGACGTGTCAAATAGATGGCGACATGGCGTGTTGATGGTGTCAGTTAGGCTTATGATGTCAAAAGTTAAGCTATCTTTTCTTCGAAAATTATCAATGATTTAATGAATTCATAGGTAAATTCGAGTGATATTTCGTCTGTAACTTGTCGGTGATGTGTTCTATTCCGTGTATATGTTGGATAACCTCAATCTTAATGTTTCTCATCAACTTACAGGAGGAAACGTGAAAGCATAGACTCGTAGTCTATGGTGAAAGGGTCGTGCAGCCTACATCAATGTTCAAAATCATTGTATTCTACTAAATGTGCCATCGAAATGATACAGGCAACAACCAACACTAGCTTTATTACAGTATTGCTGAAACATGTATTCTTCTTGTCTTTTATTAGGACTCATCATAATATTCTGTTTGTATTCGACTTGCTAGATCACCAACCCTATTATGGATCAATCTCTCATTCCATCTTCTAAAGAACCTTGGATAACAGATCATTAGTTTCATGTGTAACTTCACTTCTCATGTCACTGAACTTTCTTCATTGCAGTCTCATATGTATTTAAAGTATTGATCTGCACTTACATCTATCTAATAATTAAGAGACAATTTCAATTGTATACTCATGCTAATATAACTGTTAAATTATTCTTCTAGATCATAGACGTCAAGCACATTGATGACACAAATTATAAACAAGGTGACTTATTTTTCTTTTTTTATTTACAGGTTCTAAACTCCAGGTTTCTAAATTTGCATGGCAGACTTAATGAGAAGTCACGTCCTTTCAAGAAAGTCATCAAGGTCCCTTGTTTACTAACCTTTTGGCTGCTATTTGAGGTATTGCTTATGCTGTCACTACAATCTTGTTTGAATATTATTGCCATCCAAATAAATGTTCATTCTGCTACAGGGTAATCCTTCGCTACTTGTCATGGCCTTCATCCACAGGTGAAAAACCGACGAGAGAATGCTGCAATCCAAGACTGATAAATTGTTTAATCGTTACATTAAATTATAAGTGCATATTTGGGCTCCCTTCTTTTCTGTGGCCCCGTTTCCCAAACTAACCACTAACCAACGCCCGCCGGTGGTCACTCACCCGCTGTGAAACCAGGAGGAGGGGAGGGCTCTGGTCGAACGGGGACTTGGAAGGCGCATGATCCGACGAAAACTTTTGGAGGGTCATGAGTCTAACCCGGAAGCCTAGTATGACTAATCGCTCCCCAGTAAAACTTGCCTCGCACTCTTCTCTCCTCTTCCATTTCCAGGTAATCTCCCTGGATCTACGCCGACACTGCATGTGCGAGTTTTAGCAAGCAATCCGTCACCCAATTTGACAAAAAGTGATAGTTTTGTTTTCACGGAAATTTCGTCAGACGGTTACAAAATTTCTAATTCAACAATCTGATGTAGAAATTTGCATCTAGTCTACTGGTGCAAATTGCGATTATTTAAGCTTGATTATTTAGGTGATGTGTTAAAAGCAATTGTGGGTTTTTTAACACATCTCCTAAATAATCAAGCTTAAAGAATCGCAATTTGCACCAGTAGACTAGATGCAAATTTCTACATGAGATTGTTGAACTAGAAATTTTGTAACCGTCTGACGCAATTTCCGTGAAAACAAACTATCGCTTTTTGTCTAATTGGGTGGCGGATTACTTGCTAAAAAGCCTCGCACAAAAAAAATTGTCTCGAACCGGACGCTCTGTTTAATGAATTGTTTATTTTGTAAGTGTTCCAGTATAAAAATGAGTTTTACATATTATATAAATGGTTTATTTATTTAACAATATCATTTACATATTACAGATATTTGCCATTTGTGGAGAAATGGGGGTTTAAGGAATGGATGTTGGTGGATGTTATGGGGTTTGAGGAATAGATATGGTTGTATAGGTAGGTATATGGATGTGATAGACAAAGGATGTTATGTCTACTTTATTAAACAAACCACGACTTCTTCTAGCTAATGAAAATCAATTTCCCCCTTCCCCCAATCTCCTCCTCGCTGGTTTCCCAATCGCGAAGGCATGTTTATTATTTGTTCAACGTAAAAATTCCCCGTATTACTATTTTTTTTTTCATTCTAAACATATAAACGGAACTTCATAGACGCAAATAGCAATTAAACAAAATACTGGATGTATCTTATGTAGCACAACACTAGCGATTCAACACCAAGGAACTTTTCTGTTCTTTTTCAACATATGAACGGTTAACTGCATAGACACAAATGACCATACACAAATAACCATTAAAACTGGATGTAACTTGTGTGCACAACACCAGCAGTCCGGCACCAAGGAACAGCAACAGCATAACTCGATGCAAAAAATCTTTCACCAGTATAGGCTGCAACAACATGCCATATTGGACAGCAACATCACTGCTACGTAAACATAAACCCATGACCAAAATGAAATTAATGTTTGATCAATGGAAATTTAGTATAAAATACAAAAAAAAAATCACTTCAAATGGAGTTCACCCAAATATTCTATGGCAACACTATCTGATAACTATAGGGCTTATTCACATCGCGAAAATCCGACTTCCAGAAATCTGGCAACGCATGATATGTCTAGTTTTTTTCGTTTACATGGCAAAGGCCATAAGAAATCTAAGTGGCTTCAATAAAAAAAATCTAGTGTTTTTAATTCGGAATATTTCTTCAAAAGAATTACACAGTGCTCTAGGTAAGATATCGGTCGTTAATTTGATGTATAATTTACTAGGACTAAAAAATTGTTTAGGGCTAAAAATTTAAATGTAAAACTTTGTTTTGGTTTTTTTGAGGGAAGAACGGGGAGAAGAGGGAGAATGGGACGAATGGGGGAGAAGAGGAAACGTGGGTCCCCTTTTTTTCGTACGCCCTCCTCCCTCCCATTCTCCCTCTTCTCCCCGTTCTTCCCTCAAAAAAACCAAAACAAAGTTTTACATTTAAATTTTTAGCTCTAAACAATTTTTTAGTCCTAGTAAATTATACATCAAATTAACGACCGATATCTTACCTAGAGCACTGTGTAATTCTTTTGAAGAAATATTCCGAATTAAAAACACTAGATTTTTTTTATTGAAGCCACTTAGATTTCTTATGGCCTTTGCCATGTAAACGAAAAAAACTAGACATATCATGCGTTGCCAGATTTCTGGAAGTCGGATTTTCGCGATGTGAATAAGCCCTATAGTATTAACAAGCGATCCACGAATCAAGTAGACCAAAATCCCGGAACGGCTTTCCAGATCTAAATCCGGAAAAGGCCTTAAAAATATAAAAAAAATATAATCATGTTCGTCTCTGCACGCCGGATTTACCTGCGTTTGCGGAAAGACGAATTTCCCACCCGTTTACGAGATATTAAGCGTTAAAGTGTGGGTTTTTTGAATTTTGTCAGAAATGGGGGGTGCTTTTACATCGCTTTTCTGAAAAGCGAAGGAGCTATAGCAAAAACTAATTGTATAAAAAGGTTTATTGCTATCTCAACTAACAAAATCCAAAAGGAATTTTCTTTCCGGATTTTATTGGTTGAGATATGGCAAATTTACTGAGAGGCTCATTTTTCCCTTTTCCCTCTCTGTCTGGCAGCCATTTTTTTGTACTCTCCGCCGCGATCCTCGCGGAAGCAAGCAGAAGGTTTTATCTGTTGGCCTTCATTTTAGACCCATAGAAGTCATATCGGCCTTCATATTTAGTGGAACCAAGCTGGCTTCCGCAAGGGGCGCGGAGGAGAGTACAATAGAAATGGCTGCCAGACAGAGAGGGAAAAGGGAAAAATGAGCCTCTCAGGAAATTAGTCACAACTCAACCAATAAAATCCGGAAAGAAAATTCCTTTTGGGTTTTGGTGGTTGACATAGCAATAAACCTTTCTATAAAATTAGTTTTTACTCTAGCTCCCCCGCTTTTCCGAAAAGCGATGTAAAAGCACCCCCCATTTCTGACAAAATTCAAAAAACCCACACTTTAACGCTTAATATCTCGTAAACGGGTGGGGAATTCGTCTTTCTGCAAACGCAGGTAAATCCGGCGTGCAGAGACGAACATGACTATATTTTTTTTATATTTTTAAGTCCTTTTCCGGATTTAGATCTGGAAAGCCGCTCCGAGATTTTGGTCTACTTGATTCGTGGATCGCTTGTTAAAAAAAATTTACGTGAAACTAGATTATTCTTTTAATTCATTTGACATTTGTAGTGCTCTGCAGCGAAACAAAAACATTCTTTTTACAGTATCTGCCTATCTTGTTAATCAATTCCCAAAAAAACAATCCGTAACTCAATTTACATATGATTGAAGGAAAGAGTTGTTGTCATGATGAAATCATCCCCAAATGTTAAAATTAAACGATGTAAGCAATTATAGTAGTCCAAGCCTTATACTTCCCAAGTTAGAACCTATAATTTCTATCAAATTACCATTTCAAGGAGTTATCTTGCAGTTCTACTGTATGTCCAACATTTTGGCAACCACAATGCAGCATGATCTAGCGTCAACTCAGATATGGCTGATCCCAGAAGACTTGAAGCATGGAACTCTCCCACACTCCAAGGACAACATCAGCACCAAAGACTGCATGCAACAGCTCAATTAAATCACACCTTTCACTGGATGACAGCAACCAATCGATGTGCACATTAGACTGCAACAAAGAAGCGCAGACTTAACCTGGCTCTTATTCCTACTTATTAAAAAAAAAAATACTACTGATCATGATCAATATCAAAGTTTCACGTTTTCGTAAAGTGTCTCGAAAACCAATGGCGGGTTTTCATTTCAGACGAAAACACGCGCGCCATCTACTGGCCATAATTTTAACCACCTAGTGAAAGCCAACACACTTTATAAATCTTCCACAACTTCCTTTATATATGTTCACTTAATCTAGCTTGAAAGATTTAAAAAAAGAAGGGAATAACTGAATAAGACTCACTTGAAAGTTGTATGACAATTTCCCAGCAGTATAGTAGGCGCGAGTAGGCGAGGGCTCTTCAAGTCTTCAACTGCATAAAGTTCACATCAAATGGTACTAATTATTAGTGATCCTCATGAAATTTACAGCAGACTTAATGTGTATCAAACGAAATCTAAAATGCGATCATATCGAAAATTTCTGAACGGTTAGGTTAGATCCAGGGAACAAGAAGAATGAAACGAAGCTTAGTTGACACCCTTCAGTTGCATCTAGTGTCGCAAGTAAAGAAGATAAAAGCGGTACGTGAGCAAAGAAAAAATAATGGATTATAGTGTACAGTGACTTGTTACAAACATTAGACCTCATATTAATTATGACATTCCTAATTTCAGATTCGAATACGAGACGGCGTAGCAGAAACGGCCTTTACCACTAAGCTACTCTACATGAAATTACGAAATCAAAACATTCCTAACCATTTTCAGCCAAGTACCCTTTAACGGATGTAATCGACATCCGGAAATAGTTAATAACGGATTGGCGACCAGAGTGTAATGGTTTATGGCATCTAGTGTTGTATCAAAAGGCCCCGGATTCGATTCCTACTCCCTCCACACTGTGTCCTATTGTTTCCCATGTCTGTCTGTACAACCTATCCCTGCATGTACAAATTTAACACACAACTACTAACTAAATCTAATTCTTACTCACACATTTACTAACACTAATCCACTGTGGCATTTAAAAGAAACAAACCTTGAGATAAACAATTCAGAGATAGATTGCCATCGTAATTTGTGCGACAATCTTGTACGTCGCTGTACTCGAACATTGATTACTGCTGTAATAGGCTGGTATGATATGGCAAAACCTGAATGCAAACCTTTTTGTTTCTCTTTCAAAAAGGAATGTTAAAATAATTCCGAAAAAATGTGACAAATGGGGGAGGGGATAAATCACATAAATAATGACGAGATGCAATTACCGCAAAAAATAACCATAAAAGTATACATGGTACTCTTACCATAACAAAAAAAAGACAATTCCAAAATTACCCTAGGTATGAGAGAAGATTCGCAAGGGCCCAGCTCTTAATACATCCGCGTTGACTAACACCATAACGTCGCAGACCATTAACGCGTGAAGATGGAATTTTTCACTGATGTGTTTCCTGTTGAAAATAACAAGGATAAGTAACTAGGTAATCAAAATGTTTTCTATTACTTAGCCGTATTTGATGAAAGGACTTCCAGATCTTTGCAAGCTGCAGAGTTGGTGCAAGACTTGACATCCGGCCAGTTCTTCACTTGAAACTATGGATTCTCTTTCGGAACGTTTAAAACTTGTCGAATAAAGCAAAATTTGATTTTCAAAAAAATTTGTGAATATCCAGGAGTTAACCACGGTGTCGTTTGATACGTTTTAAAAGATGTGGGTGGCCAACAGCATGAATTTAATAACCAAATCTGTCACGGGAGCTGCACTTTCCTAGAGCAATGAAAGGATGGACATGACCTGAGTGAGGATTGAATGAACAATGTAGATATCGTTAAAGCCACGGCAGCGAAGTAGGAGTCTCCACTTTGAGGTCACACCTTTCTGTTTTCTCCTGCTCACGGCTGAGGTGATTATTGTTGCTTCTTGGCTGATCGTCACCAGCCAGCATCCGCTCCAGCTAGTTGATTGAAGAATAAGGGAACCACCTAAAAGATTATGCACCAGCAAGATGACCGTGACGATGGAATTCTTCAAAAAATTAAAATTGTCATTCGTTAGGGAATCAAATGTAAATCAAAATATTTCTCTATTACTTGCCTTTGGTGCAATGCGCAGTATGTAGTTAATATACCTTCTAGTTCATAATTCTTCTTCCTTTCTTGTTCACCATTTTTGCTCCTCACATTCAAGTGTAAAACAAGGGGGCATATGCAAGCAACCATGATTGAGATAACATGGTCAGGTTGGTATAGTCGCTTTCACTGACGTCTTGACGATCGTTCAATAATCCTGGTCCAATCAAGATCCATGACAATGGCAGGCAATGGAGAGTAGAACTAACGGTCTGCAGCATGGTGGCATGATTGCCAAATGTACTGCACGATCATTTTAACTCGCCAGACAACCAATAATGGAGAACTTGCGCGACATTTATAATTTGCAGTGGCTCTCCTCTAACGATCGGGTCTTGTTGAGCGAAGACGTATTACTACTTGCTAGTTTAAATACGCTTGCTCTTGCACTGGCCATTCATGACCAACTTGAAAATATTGTCAGCTGTTATTGGGAATTTTGAATTTGGAGAGGGGTGCCAAGTCTGCTTTCTTCCTTGACAGTGACTCCTTCAGAAACAATAGTGCACACCACCATTATATGCCAGTCTCGGGGAGTGTAGATTAAATCTTGTTGGCTCTTCTTCAGGCTCTGCTATTGGTTCAAATTCCACCATCTGAAATAATTCTTTGCTGCCTAAAATAAAATATTAGCTCTTTTATGAGAAAATGTGTAGTTTATTTAATATACCTCTATGTTCTTTTGTCCAAAGAATATGGGAGCCACCTGACTCCTAACTGATTATGTACAGCTCTTGACAAAGGGATGTCTCACATTTCGTCTTGGCCCCAACTGCAAGCAACTGCTGTTCAAATTGATGTGACTGCTAACCCTGGCATAGACTCGAGATTAGAATTCTTGTTATTTCAGGTTAAATAGGTTCTGTCAGATCAAATAGGTAGGGAAGGGTGACACTGACTGTTTGAGTTTACTTCATTAGGTACTTGGCCCGATAAAGACACAAAGTTCAAAATTGTCTTGTATCACTCACTCTTTTTCTGCGTGGCGAGATTGCTTATCCAATTCAGGCGATACAACCATTGCCTCACTTCTGCGCCGATAGTTACAAGGGAATCCTAAGCTTTATAAAACATTTCCCTTACTTGTCTGCTTTCTCTCAACCACGTGTATGGGGAATGGACACCAGTGGATAACACAAACTGGCAAAAGAGAACTTTTTGCGAACGGACTTGGTTTTCGTAATCCTTACTACAATCATCTAACACAAGGGTTGAAACATTTCCAATACCACTCTGCGTAGGGAGCCAGTCCTCACTGTCGAATTGCCGATGATTTTAATATGCTGCTTAACATTCTTCGAAGTATCAATGGTTACATGGTCGGTTACTCAATAATTTTGTGCTCGAAACTGCGGCTGCTGCAGTCATAGCCTACTCTATATAGGAAGCCGAAAGGTTTGGCCTTTTTTTGGAAGCCAATTTGGGTTCCCTTCCTCTTATTTGGCTCCGCCCTAAGTGGGCCCACGGGAGCCAATTTATCGTCTAGTGGCGATATTTGAAAACACGGATTTGTTTACGTTTCTATCGATTTGATTGTTAAATGGCTATGAAAGGCCATTCACTAAACAATAATGTCCACCGTTCCATGTAACATTGTCATGAAATCCCTCACGGCAACATATTAATGGTGTGTTCATAAATTACAGGGTAATCCCCCCAAACCATAACATTCGAAATTTCGGAGGGCGTGTCATTATTTCGCTCACCAGATGGCCCCCCTGGGTCCACTTGGAAGATGCGAAATCGGAGGAAAGGTGAGCAAAGTAGGCTTCACTTTTCCAACACGCGAGAGATATCCTTCCTTTCGGCTTCCTATATAGAGTAGGCTATGCTGCAGTGCTGCTGCTCGAAGCATGGCGAATTGGCGACCAGTGAAGCCATCTGGGGACGGCAGTTCAATACCAAAGCAACGCCACCTATTGGGGGAAATAAATAGTACGCCATCTATTGGGAACAAATCGACAGCGTTCCACTGAAAAACATGGGAAAGGGGAACTCATTTGTGATCTGATTGCCAGATGCAGATGCGACAACTAACTAACAGGCTAACAGCTAGGACCTTTTTTTTCAGAATATTTTTCCGCGAAACAATTCTGACTTACTGTAATTTGATTTATTAATTCTCGTGGCTATTTTCTGCACAATGTTAATGGCACGAAATAGTCGGTAATATACTGAGTAATGTTAAGGCAACGGCTTTCTTTGAATGCAATGCCCGGAGTCGAATCAGCGTTTTGAGACTAAATACATACCTCCTAAACACTTTTTTAGTAATTAAGGTAATCCTGATACGGTAACTAATACGACGATCCGTACTTTAATGGAAACTATTACTTGCAGTTTCGAATAACAATTGCTTCGTAATTGCTTCAATTTTTTCGTGAAGTCGTGAACTGAGGCATAGGGAGCTTCGCTACTACGGTTTACTTTTTCGCTCGTCATAAATGATGTCACTAGTAGGTTGCCGTGGGATGAGTTGCCAAACTTCTTAAACTATACGAGGACAAAGACTAATCAACAGCTCGGATTTGTTTCTGCGCCAAGTTAGAAATTCGTCGCCTAGGATAGCGGGTATTTAATGGTGCCATTCAACTGATGGGTCAAGAGGAATTGGACGCCACCCTCGCGCTCGACACTTTTCTCGCTATCTTGATTTCCTTTGTGCTTCCCGTGACTTTTGCGAAGGAAGAAATATGCGAGAGAGCAGCAGATATCCATCGATTCACCAGGATAGTCTATAAATTCACATTTCTTTCGTCAGCGAGGAGCGCAATTTATTTCCGTTTCGGAAGATTTCTTCCAAAAAAGGGGGGTGAATGTTCCGAAGAAACTAGAGGGGCATATGTCTCTAATGCTCCGCTAGGAGAAGACTCTCTCGCTCTGCAATGAACTCTTTCGTCTGGGGGCTGATGCAAGCGTCGCGCGCAGGAAATGGTATGGTGTGTTCCAAAGCTCCTATATAGTCGCCAGCTTCCGAAAGTCGCTCGCAAACGGCGTGAATATAAGGAAAACAACCAGAAAGGAAATGGGAGAGGATGGCATTGAGGAAAATGAGGATGCTGTAAACTAGGGAACTAAGGCGGGAAGTAACGTGCATAATGTCGCGGAATTGGTAATAATATAGCTCATGGAATTTGGTGTTTTCTTTGCTAGAAAGCTGTGCTTTTCTTGCTGTACTTGAGAAAGTTTACGTCCCAAAAAAAAACGTTGGGCGAAGTAGTTTCTCCACGAAGAGCGAATAAGCCGACAAAAGATAAAATGGTAGCTTCAATGTAGATTTCTGAAAGCGAAAGAGTGGGTGTGGTTCATACGAAGAAAGAAAGGGAAAAAGGCTGCGTATATACGTAGCCGTTGTTATATACATTTGATAGTATCGATCTACCCCGTTGCCCTTCTCTCTCCTTAAGCTACACGGAGAGGTTTACAAAGTGTTTGCGCATCAAATAGTGTCAAGGTGTGGCCTTTGAATGGATTTTGATCCGCTGTATTATTTAATTCAAATTTCCCGCAGACAAGTTGATGTGATGTTCTTAACAAAAAAATTGCTGTTGGAAGAAACTTGACATCATCAAACTTTGTTGAAAAGAACAGACTCAATCGGAATCGCGTTATGCGCCAGAGAAAAAGTCTCCGCATTGAAATAATTAAAATGGCAATAAAGCAGCGTGTGCAGCACGCACACGACGAATATTGAGTTTCAGCGAGTATTTTATTAATAAAGTGATGCGGAGGTATATAGCCTAAACTACTATATGTTGATGAAGTGAGTTTTGCCGCCAAGTGCCGCTTTTAGGAACTGCCGCACGTCACGCCAACTTTGCTTGGCACCTCAAAAACTAATTCTTTGTCTGTGATGTGCGTAGAGGTATAAGGTGCAGAAAATCGATGACACGAGACACGGCCACCAACAAACAGCCAAGCGCCGTATATAAGAGTGCGTGCCACCAGCAGCAGAACTTTTGTTTGTGCCCCTTTTTCAGACGTCTCTGGAAATTCGTTGATTTTATTTCGAGCTTTTTGGCACAGTTTAAACCTTGTTTTAAACGGAAAAACGTTCACTTGTATGCAAGTAATACTGCGCAGTCATTTTCTGTCGACCGAAAATTGCTTCTGTATTATATTTATTATATTTTTTTTAATGACCGTATTACTACAGTTTAAACTTGAATTAGCGATGGGTGTGTGGTCAAGACAAGTCGTCTTCCGCAGAATATGGTAATGACAAGGGGATAAACCGACTGTAGCGTATAGAAAGTCTCCTGGGGATCGTTAGCACCGAATAAGACAGTAAACGACAGAAACATCTGGTGCCGCACATCAGCAGCAGTGGATGGTCACGTGGAAAAATTAAGCGCGATGATATTTCTTGTGTGTTCATATAACTGGTATACAGTTATGCAGTCTTACAGTTATGCTCAGAGGGAATCATTGAAATTGAGACACTTAATTCGTTCTAGTAGTATTTTGTGCAATTTTATAACTACGCCATTCATTCATCGTATATCTATTCGTTCTTTTTTTCTCTTGTTTTAAATTAAATCACTCGCTTTTTTATACAAATTATCAAAAAAAGGAGAGGAAATTGCTAATTGGAATCATCTTATAACTGGCGAGCGTGCCATTTTCCCACATTTTGCTTCGTGTCTTATCTCAGTGTCAATAACTGGGACTCGTGCTGCGTGAGTATCATCTGTCAGCTGTCATCGCCGATACATGAGCTCAAATGATACACTGACAAAATTACGCCTGTGGCACTAGCTCTGATGCCGTATACCCTACTGCTCTCTACAGGGTACGTGCGAAGGAGAGATTAATTGGCAGTGGTAAAACCCCATTAGTCTTTTCACATATGACTATAATTATTTAGAGTGGACTATTTAATTTAACGTCGCAACATAAACAAGGGCAACGTAGACGCATGTGTCTCACTCGTCGATGCACAATGTGTCTACGTCATACAGCGGTACAGCGGGTAGGACAGTAAGATCCTCGACAATGGCGGTAGGAATAGAGTCAAATAAAGAGAAACATCGTCAGTCTAAGAGTTTTCCACGAGACTTGATGGGTGCGCACATCGTCTTGCACTTCAGAGCTTTTTTCAATTTATTAAAAAGATCCGCATCGCCATTGCTCTGCTGGTTAAAGACCGGCAGCACTCACACCACGTCCTATGTGTCGTTTAATTTATGCGACAACGTTTGAAGCTTATTACGTATACTTTAAGTTTTCTTCTGCTGTCGCGAGCTGATTTGGCACACGCAGACTTATTTTGCCTAAGTGAATAATGAAAGTCCTTTCTCTCGTTCTCAGATGAGCGCACGCTGCGCTCTGAATGCTAACAACAGGAGCGAAAAAATCGACTGCGACAGCTGACAACTCGTATATTCTGTTATTGAACAACTTATTCTTTGCAGGTCGGGATTTATAGCGACACTTTACAGGCGGAATTCTAAGGAAGACTTATTCGGCTGGTAGTTATAAATTAATAATACGCCATACATACGATTTCAGTATTTTTATCAGTTGCGCCCTATGTCCGTATAATTCTAAATACCCCAACAGGCAAGCACCTCGGAGTCATTGAACATGTCCAGTTTATTTTGATACAAGTCCATCCTGCATCATCATCTTGCCATATAACGATGTATGTTCAGAATTGCCTATAGACCCGTAGAAACGGAAGTCATTTGTCTTTGTCCTAAGGCAATTCGATTCGTCGACGAGAGAGGCTAAAATTTCATTTGGGCAAAGTACTTGCTCGCCCTGCTGGCCTTGGCGATGGCCAGGACACGATTCACGTGAAGCTGGTTAATATGATAGGGGATTGGCTCGTTCCCGAAACTCTATTTGATTATTCATTCCGTGATTTATTGATTCGACATGCTATTCTTTGTTCCCTCTCGCTATACACCCTGATGGCCGGCCATGAAGCATGTCCCGAATAATACAAGCTGTTTGACGATATACAAGCTCTTTTCAGCAAGCTTTCTTTTTTGGTTTTTGCCCTATACTTAATAACGTACTGTACGTGTCAACATTTATAACGTGAGCTTTTGCTGGAGCTCCGCACGAACTGCTGGGCAAAATCTTAAATGTCCTAGGTATATTTCGGTTGAAGCCAAAGCTGAGGAAGTTATTCAGCTGCGCTTCAAAGTTCTTTCACCTTGCAAACTTTGCTGGACAAATAACATGTCAGCAAAAGCACTCTCAGCTCAAAACCGTTTGCAGCGGGAACGCAGGAAAAGCTTGTTGGTCTATAATACCTTGCCGTTTCCAAAAAGGTGGTCTATACTTGGGTCTATATATACAAATCACGATATCTTTAGCGCGGAAACCATGGCAAAAATCACAGCGACATTCCCAATTCATAATCACCATCCTATAGCGCAGCAGCCTATGTATATAAGATACAAAAGCAACGGAAATATGGATCATCGCGCGCATCCAAAGATCAAACGATGACTTGAACGAGTTGATTGATGGCAGCAGCACACGTGAGCGCCAGTTCCGGATGGAAAAGCAATCGTCCTCATCAGCATATTATGCGGACGTGCATCAACCCGAAATCTTTGATTTTCAGAGTTTCTGGCTTAGTCGAGAGATTGTAGAGAGTGGAAACAGGTGCTGGGGGCGCATAATATAGCCTAAAAGCGGAAGAAAAAGTTCAAATGATTTTATGGCTTCCGCTTCTTCCGCTATAATAACCAATCGCAAATGCTGTGAAACAAACGCAGATCGATAAATGTACGCATCAGAGTTTAGGTGCGCTTATTGCGTACACGTAGTACTCTGCGCCCTTTTAATCCTGTATGTTTTATAGTCACTTTTTTTAACAGCCAACAGCGGGGACATTAACGAGCCCTTGTATAGCTCTTCGGGAATCAGACTCATTTGGGGATGGATTTCAGCTTGAAGCGAGTGAAACTCTATCGGGAGATGTATAAGAGCTTAAGACCCCAGCATGATGCAGCAGTCGAGCGTGAGGCCGAGTCAAAGTGATTTCAATCCATGATGGGGTATATGTCTCGTGCTCTGTGCTGTTGGTATTTACCAAACTACCAATGCGATTTTTCTTTTGTCTCGATAAATGGATTGACCTTTCCTTCATTTTCAACAGTTAGGAGAAAGGCGCTGGCACAGCCAACAGACGAAAAAGGAAGAAGAACGAGGGACTAAAATCATCCGGCTGTATTAGATATAGCTTTACTTAGACGCGGATTTAGCAGGAGGAGCGGCCGAAAATGGCCGCCAACCAATTTATATCAGGCCGCATTAAGTTTGTCTGTCGTCGAGGGAAGAGATGTTAAGCCCCCCTTTTTCGTATATATATATAATAATCCCGAACCTTACGAAATCCGGTAAATCCTTGAGAGTAAATTGTTGCTATAGAGCTGTTTGGAGCCTGCAGCTTGCAGCTGGCCTCTGCTGCTGCCCATAAAAATGACCTTCCCCCTGATGAAACAATCATTCATGTAAGTTGCTGTGCGGCCGGCAGCTCCAATGTCTCCCTCTGGTATACGCTGCTGGTCAAGTCGCATCACGGCGATCGGCTTTATATTCCCAGAGTGGGAATGAAGATGAATCGTTTTGTTGCTGTGTTACGATTTCACGAGATGAGCTTTATCACGTACGCGCGGTCGCATAGTGGATCACGTCCTTCAAGTAGCCTATACTCGCCTATACTACCCTATATATTACATGTATAATGACGGCATACGCGTGACATTAGTCATTGATACATTTGGCAAGAATCGGCGGTGTAATGGCCACATTGTTGCAGTTGTCAAATCCCTTGATGGACTTTATCCTGATGTATACCATAAGTCTATAACACTAGCAGTTTAGACTATAGTCTATATTCCTTATCCCTTTTCAATCAATTTTATTCTTATTGTCTTTTTCTCTCTCGTTCTATTCTTGAAATTGACACGGCTGACTGGCGAAGGGGGCGTGTAATATAAATGGGGTTCCGTTTGCTATACCTATAATCAGGTTAATCAATATTGCGACTGCTCTGCAGCAGCAGCAGAGTGGGTTCATTCTTCTTGGCAGCAAGCAGCAGTGGCTTGATTCCTTTCTATCTATGGAACACCTATAGCTGTATATTTTTTGTCAAGTCACTAGCCCTCTCTTTGATCTGTTTCCATGACGACGCCCATGGTCGTATCACCGTCTCCCCCAACAACAGAAACGCAATTGATCAATTCGAGTTGCCGTACATATAAAGTCCAAAGTAGTACAACATGCACACTGTGGGCCAGCTCTCCCTATACACACAGAACGCGCTTCACAACGATTTCGAAACGATTATTAGAAGCCAACTGGCGTACGTTGCCTTATAGACGATGGTATATAGTAAAACATAGGCTGCACTTGCACCTATATACCATCTAATAAACGCTTGAAGCAGCACGGTGTATACAGTCGAGTATAACATAGTCCAAAAGAGCAATCACGACGTTTAGACTATGTATATACGGCTGCCGAAATTCCGGAAGAAAACGCAGTCTGGCAAATGAAGGACGGAAAATTTACGAACGTCGCAGCAGGGCGGAGGCATCAATCGTCAGGAAGTGATGCAGTGCAATCCGTCAACTGCTGCAGCACGTCGACAGAAATCGTGCGAAAAATAAAAAGAGCGGTGAAAATAGCAGGTACAACATAAGAACCAACGCGAGCGCGTTCTGTTTATACATCCATGGGAGAGGGTGGAAAGTGAATTCCTCTGGTTATGTGAAAGAACTAGCATATACAATATGTCTGGCTTGTTATATACTCTCCTGCTGTCTGGTTTGGGGTGGGGCAGCACAGGGATCCTAGTCTGAGAAGGGTTCGACGCGGCTTAGGAGTCGCCGTGCCTTCAGTCGAACGATCGGCGCTCGCTGGTACGGTTGATACTGCGCTGCGTTCTTGTCCTCACACAGTATTATTTACAAGAGGAAACAAGGCCGCCGTCCCGTCCTATACACACGCACACATAGTCCGGTGCTTCGTTCAATCTATCGTTTTCATCCAGCGTGAGTTTCTATTTATTTTCACAAGTGCTTCCGCCGGTTGGTGATCGCCCAGAGTGGAAAATCGGATCAAAATTAGTATTATTGGACGAGAGATACAATCCAATCAGCCATCATCACAATTTTTGCGGTGGGTGAAACCAAAAAGGAAGAAAGAAAAGATCGTTGCGAGGTAAGCTCTTTTGTTTAGACAGCAGCAACTATAAAGAGCCTCTCTCGTCCGCTCGCGCGTACATAGGCCGTGTAAATGCGCGTGTTTTGAATAAGTCATGAACTCGTTTAGAATGATTGCGGCGACAATGGTTGGCTACCCCACGAGCTCTGCTGGGCTGCTCTCTCCGCCCGCTCAAGTTTCACGCCAGCGCGTTTTTCTTTTTCCTACTTCCGTTCAGAGTTTGTTTCTCTACCGACCGCCATTGCTCTGCTCGGCACATTTTCTGTTTACCCGTTTCTAATTCTGATTCCCAGTTTGAATCAACAAGAAAATGGGGGTTCACATGATGTATACTCCACGTCAAAGTATAGAGTCGTATTCGATTAAAAGGCTTTTGCGATTCGTGTAACACTGCGGTTCGCCAGCTTGATTCCGGGATATTATCTTTTAATTGCATTAAATTGTCAACATGAACGGCGTAATGTAACTTGGCGCTTTTGTGGGAATGAGGAAGTGTCAGGATCCGACTAGGGAGCGACCGGAATAAGAAAGGAAAAAAAAATAAAAAGTTTCCTATTCATTTTTGGGATTCCTATATAATAAGTAGCAGTTGCTTCTAGAATGTATTCAGACATGGCATTCCGGCACTGCAATGCAATGGGAAGTGCCGAGAGGTCGAGGCGGAGAGATAGAGGACTTGAATAAGTTGCACAGGGTCGGGGGGGGGGGACGAATGGCGGGTTCAACACTACTCGTCGATTCCCCCCCTAGCTCATCAGAATCAACAATCCACTTTTAGAACGCGTTCACTCGTGTTTACTTCGGTCCAGTCGATAAAAGCGTAGGAGCAGTCGAGTATAGGCTACAACCAGCAAGCAAAACATGAACGCCGTTTCATTGGCGCGCATTTGCGTGGGCGAGAGCAACAAGAATTACAAGGAAAAGTCGAGAGTCCTCGCAGTGTTTTTTGAGCAGCACTGTCCGACATGTTTGTTGAGCTCAACTGTAGACTCCTTTTCACTTTTGACTTTTCTCGTCGTCCCGCGAGGTCCATGTCCAGTCCATTCAACGTGCAATAGCTACTAGTCAAGAGTGCTGCTGCTGATGTGTCAAAAACAAACGAGCCGAAAGGCGATGGAAAAAAAGACCGGCGCAGCGATAAGAAGCGAGCACTCGTCCCGGAAAGAGCCCCAACATTTTCATAAGAGAATGAGAAAGAAAGAAAAAGAAATAGGTGGGCCCCACCCTGAAGTGGCCCATCGAGCGCTAGGCAGGGTCCCCATAGGGATGGAAAGTGAACACGTTTCCAAATTACGTTGCAAAAGCTCTCGCGTCCGCGCTCTCTTGGCTTTATATCTGCTGGTCTATATACACTAGACTATATACTCCGTATTATATTTGTCGGGTCACTTCTGTTTTGCCTAACTGCTGCTGCTGCTCTCGACTGTTTGGCTGCATCATGTCGTCGCTTTGAAGTACCCAGAGTCATATCTCTCCCGCTGCGTGTCTGTGTGTTCAACTCCGTGCGTTTGATACCAAGTTGTGAAATAGAGAGAGTTGATGCAGCATGCGCACTCACAGCAAGAAGAGTTCTTTATTCTCCCCCATCGAAACCGTCACAAACAGAGAGATGCTGAAGATGGTATAATGACGAGGGACCGCATTGTTCTTCCACTCGGACTGCCGTCACCCCCGACGGGTACAACATCTGTTGTTTGAACCCCAGACATATTCACCAGCCAAACTTTATTCTTGTTTTTTTGTTGGAGATCGATGGCCAATTTTCAAACGCTCAAAGAAAAAAAAGAAGTTTTACAGTGAGGCAGGAGCAAGTTGGAAACCCTGTCGAAGTTGATGATCCTCTTTCTGTATACATGATGGATCATCTTATGCTGCTGGATAGATCCGGCCTGCTTATGTACGCTTGTGATCACTTGAGCTGAACAAAGTGTTGCCACTCGTTGTGGACCCCGATGGGTCTGAGGGGCGAAGAATAAGACAACACGTAACGAGAACACTCGCCATAAGGTCTTGAAGGAAAGAACATTTATGATGGCCAAAAAGAAAAAGAAGACAAAAAAAGATGAAAGCGGGTCGTCTTGGCTCTAGGCTCATACACATGCAGAGACACACACACACGCGGGACTTGCGACAAGGACTATACACACAGCAGTGTGTGGGCTGTGCTCAAAAGGACCTTTGCATAATTCCGTGAATCGAATTCAAGCTCTCTTTCCAGAAGACATTTTTTCCCCCGTCGAAACTGTATACATAGCTCTATAGCTGCATCTGACTCATTCAAAGCACTGGCTAGCCTAAAATACAATCACCTTCACAGAGTAGCAGATAGGCTATATATATATGTAAGACCAATTTTCAGTCCAGAGACATACTATAGAGAAGAGCCTTGATGCTTTTGAGTCATTGTATACTCAACATACTATAGTACATCTATTGAGAATGACGAAATAACAGAGTTCCAGGTTCGATCGATCATCTACATATATGAAACTTCCTTTTCCTTTTGGATTTCCAAAACTCTTTTCAAAGTTACCCCATCAGTTTTCTTTCTTTCCCTTTGTTCTTGATATGTCTTTTCTACCGTTTCTTTTTTCTCGGAAAACTACCCTGGTGGTTGGTCGGTCGGTCGTCGTCATTCGCTCGGTCTAACTTGTGCTCTCGACATCTTGCTTTCCATTTCCGACTCAGCGCCTGCTGCTGCTGCTGAGACTGCCATTACTTGCTCGTTGTAGCGCATCCCCTTAGCACGCCACTTTTTTTTATTCATACACTTAATCCCCAAGGGCTTGGCCGGGCTGCTGAGTAAGGCATATATATATGAATTCCACGAAAGAAATCATTTCTCGACTTGCCTACCTCAATTATAACTATTTAATGCATAGCTGCATCAGCTGTTCCTGCTGTATATTCCCGATTCTTTCAAGGCATTTAGACCAAGTGACATTGCTCAAGTTCGAATATCCTTATTACTACATGGAATATTCCAATTGAATGAACTCCGAGACTCGGCAGCAGCGCTCGGACTCGCCTTTCCTTATTGGTATTCTGCATTGGCGACTGCAGCTGGTTTCACTCCTGCCGGATGAATCCTCTGCGGGGACGCAAATCCAACAGAGAGACTTTGGACGCAATCGATAGAAGAGTAGCGCAGTACAGAAGAGCTGATTAGTCAGAATGTATACAAAATGCATTCACAGCAGTCGTCATTTCAGATGATACCCCATATGTATACTACTCCGCTGATGGTACGTCATTCCGTCCAGCTCGGCCACTGCTCCGGAGATTTCAACGACCCGTAATAACATAATCTATTGGCAGTTTCTGACTGTAACCCGTGAAAGCACGGAGCTCTAATACATGCTGGCCAACGAATGATGCCCTCCTCATGTTGAGACTTTTGATGATGGGTTTATACCGTGTCCGGTGGCCCCCCCAAGTCTCGAGCTAGCGAAATGCACGCAAAATCAGAGTGTAATAAACGCACAAGATCGTAAACGGATATCCTAGACATGCACACAGAAAAGACGGATTGTATAACGACGTATCGGCTCTCGTCTGTGCTGCTCTGGATGGTCGTCGTCTATAAAATATAACCCGGACTTGATCCGCCAGCAGAGTCACGTCACTCTTGTGCGCTCTGCATGTGTCTATAGTATCCTGATGTGCTGTGCGTCAAATACCAAAGGTATAACAGTTACAAGACAAACTTTTCTTTTTCCGCCCGGTGTTACAATCTATATAGCCTCTTTCTGTCTAGTGCTGAGGTCGCTCAAGCCGCTTCGTGCTGTAGTGGTAGTAGCCGAAAGGCACACAGCCCAAACTGTATCTATCTACACAATAGATCTATATATCGATTGTTTTGTCAAGAGGGAGACCGCCGTCGTGGTGTGGTGCAACATCACGAGAGGTTGTATATGTTTAAACGAACAGCTCTTCTCTCTCTGCTCTGCTCTCTGTCTCTCTCTCCATGTTATTATGCAGATATTTCGTGCTCGCCGAGCGTGAGCGTCTCTATACACATTTTTTTAATTTTCGGTTGCTGCTGCTGCTGATCTTTCCGCCGTCGGGCGAAAGTGGAGGGGGGGGGGAGACAATCATTTCAATCGAGTTGGATTATTTAAAACAAAAATAATAAAAAGGGGGAAAAAGAAGAGAATTTGGTTTGATTGAAATTTGCATAAAGACGTAATGCTATATTCGCGGCTGATTCTGAATTTATACACAGACAACCATTTTCTTCTTATTCTTCTTCTTTTATGTAGACGCCAGGGCGAATCAATTTGGTTGTTGACGCAGCTCGTTTGTTGATTGTTTGCGCTTCTGCCGACAATTGCCCTGGGTGGCGCTGGGTGGTCTCCCATCATCCCACCCGCGACTATTTAAAATTCACGGAAACATTTTTGTGGCTTTGATGATGGGAATCGATCGACATTTTCTTTCCTTTTTGAAAATCTCGGTCGACAAGTCTAAGGGTCACACAAAAAATGAAAAGTGGCCGATAAACGCGCGATAAAGGCGACTGAAAAAAAAAATCGATCGTCAATTACCTGTCGATTCTAACGATGTCAAAACGGATGAGCAGCCACCGTTTGTTAAACGCCATAATGGGCGAACCACCCGCTCAAAATCGATGTGAGCGACCAACGACGTCGATGGTAGATAATAATTGAACGTCTACCGCTGCTGCTGTCCGTTTAGACGGTCTAGCGGAGCGGAAGAAGAACGACAACTCATCAAACGGTTGTTGAATATGTACAACTAGCAATTTGCAGTTGATGATGGGACGACTCTCTCGAGTTGACGATCGCTCAGCGCGCGGATGCAATCAAGCAGCTTATCTCTCTCGCTGTGGCATTAAAGACATGCTGAGCCATCTGTTATTATTTCGTACACAGTATGTTGCGTCATTGATCTGGAATGAATCCCGACGTTCGATCACTGTTGCTCCGAATTATAAGATTCTCTCTTTTCTTTATTTTTGCGATGCTGTCGCTGTAAATAACCAGTGCCCGGGGTAATCCATAGCGTCGCTAGTTACACGACGTGTGTATCATCATTACCGCAACGTCTATAACATATAGAGAGAGTACTAACTAGATATAGTGCATACACACAGCATGTCCCCCCCCCCCCCCGCCCACCCCCCAGCGAAAAAGGGCCTTCGTAACGAGATATAGTTGCCCTTAATGTCACGGATGTTACTAATCTGATTTGACGGCCTTTCCTCTCCCGTGATAGATGATCCGTGCAGTCGACTCTAGCTAGAGCTAGGCCCTGTTGTCTATATAGCCTAAAACATATACAGGAACAAGAGACGGACAAAAAACGCAACGATAACAAGAGAAATTATTTCGCTTACATTGGCCAGGCTGTATATGTGTGTGTATGTATTCCGGTCGTCGCGGTTCAGGGCCATCTGCACAGCTGCTTATACTTATATTCTTGGCATCAGCGTTGTTTGCTTAGACAAAAACTGCCTTTTTATTGCGTAATCCTAACTTCTTTCTTTTTTCACTTCATCAGGAACTGCAGCTGCTGGAGAGGGAAGAAAACAACCAGAAGGTTTTATTTTTATTTTCGTCCAAACTGCTGCATCAAATTTCATTCCCGAGTTTGACGTCATGAATTTACCACATCACCATCCGCCGCCGTCGCACTCGTCGTCGGTTACCTCATTCCAAACTTTTCGACTGTTGACGACCCTCTTCTTGGTGCTGGTCGTCTCGCAGTTTTTCCTGTCGACAGGTATAATTTCAGAATCAAAGTTCATTTGATGAAATTACCTTTTTTACACATTATTACATAAACCTTTGGCGCTGGCGGGTCCAACAGCAGTGAGCGCTATCGATTGCTTCAAGTGCGTGTCGGTGAACGGCGAGAATCCGGCCTGCGAAGATCCGTTCCACAATAACTTCACCAGTGATCTGCTCGAGTCGCCCTGTTTGGGCGGACGTAAAGGACGCAACGGCCTCTTTCCGGCCACGGCTTGTCTGAAGCTCGCCGGTCGTTACGGTATACACTATTATCATAATAAATTACACGCATCATCAGATAAAACGCTGCGCTGGACTTTGGGGCTTCCGCCACGAGCCCCAGGACCCGCCGCTTTCATTTCTATATTATATAAAATAATATAGACCCCGCCTTTTTTATGGGCACGCATCATTGACTGTATGTGTACGTAGGCGCGTTCGGATATATGGCGGGAGCGAGCCTATCTCCTCTTCTACGTGAAAAGAAGAAGGAAAAACGTTTAAGTTGAGGTTGCATATTGGAAAGTATATGGTGCGGATGCCAATTCGATCATTTCGGATCAAAGGCAAGGATGAAGGGGGAAATGCTCACTCATCCGTGCCGCACCTGACCCGCCACCACACACACACACACATATCGAACGACCGCCCCAACGTTTACTCTTGTGTGTTGCAGTCACCGGAAATGTGTGTGTGTGTACTATAGCCTACTATCATATCTATATGCGGCGATAAGAAAGGCAGGATCAATTGAAGATGACGTCCGCGTGATAGATGTTTTTTTGTTTGCTTTTTTATAGGATACTATATACGTGTACATATAGCTCAGAGGCAGCAATAATCTGATTTTTTTGTGTTGTGATAAAGTTTTATGACGATTTTTTCTTGTTAAAAAGAAAAGAAATAAGGCGTTTGACGTGATGGCAATAGCCGTTCCTTTGGCCGTATCATGTGGGCTACACGTAACCATAGTGGCTGTATATTTCGCCATCCCACACTTTTATATTTCCATAGATATCAAAGAAAAGGGCGTAGTCTGTGTGTACCTTCTTTAGTATTCAGTTTTTACCAAGAAACGCGATGCTCGCCGCCGTCGACCCTCCACTCCTGGAGGGTGGATTTATGAGAGTGTGTGCTGCTGCCCCTGTATATATAATATGCGCACCGCACACTGTATTGCAGTAAAGTGTCAGAATTAATCAAGACGAAGGGAAACGTACCGCGCGCGAATATACCCCCGGAAAAAAAATGATGACGTAAAAAGAAAAAGGAACCGGGAAGAAGGACATCTGGGGTCCCTTGTAAGTTTGATCAAATATCAACTATAAGGCGAGATTTATGCAGTATTTAGTTAGACGCGAACTCGTTCTATAAACTAATATTTATGGATAAAATATGAAGCGCTCTAAATTGAATAGTCGTGAGATTAAATTTCAGTATTTTTTTCTTTCCACTCTGCTGTGTCTTTTATAAGATTGGGTTGAATTTTTCATTTCTTGACGTTGATGCGATATTGCGGAGAGAGAGTCCCAAGAACAGCTGAGCTCAACCGTGGACCCGGCGGGATCGATCCAGAGTTACACGGAAGTGGCGGCCTTTTCTATAAACGCGGAGAGAAGAAGAATAGAAAAGATCCGCGCTGTTTACGCATGCAAATGCTGTTGGAAAATGAAGTGGGCTCTACAGCTTTCGTTAACCAAATCTTGACAGTCGAACAACAGAAAAACAAAAGGGGCCTTTCTACCGCGAGTCCGTTTCGTCTCTTCTTCCGCTTTTTAATTCCCCGAACGGGCTCCTTCATTCACCAAGGTGAAGGAACTTATGAATTAATCAGCTTCAATCTTAAGTGGCTTTTCCTATTCGTCCTATCCGTCAGGTGCAGTCACGACGGGGCTCCAAGGACGCGCATTAATGGCGCATCATTCAAAATCTTATCCGATTATTTATTTTTTTACCGTGGTCGTTGTTGTACAATTTTGGATTATCTAATCTGAATGAAGATGTGAATCTGCTCAGATAAAAAAATGTAGACATACTTTTTTTTTTCATTTTTATATACTTACGCATCGTTACGTCTTTCCGTTCGCCGGGGCGGGTGAAATATATTGGAGAGAGTAAAAAAAAAAGCGGAATTGCCGGAATCCGGAGCTCATAAATTCTATTCCATTCTGACGTGGAAGCGGCACCAATCCAGAAGAGACTATAGCAAATGCAGAAAAAGGGATTATCAGCCATTCGTAGGGAAATGTAAGAAGAAACGGAGGGGAAAGATATCAAAAGGCGGATCGTTAGTTGTATAATAAAACATATTCAACAGATTGGTGACGTATGTTATCGTATGTTATTAACCGGTGGATTCTATTTTTTAATTTTTTTTAATTTTCAAATCTAATCGAAAAGTGAAATTGAGGATGTAACGTTTAAGCCACTTTTGATTTAATATGCATAAAGTAATTGTACTTGTGCAGCGTACACACCCACGAAATGAGCATATGAAATTGTACTTTAGCTATCTTTATACTATCTCATTACTATACCTTTCTTCTTCCTAGAACTAAAAGCCTTGCAAGTTTCAGGAGAAGAAAACTTTTGTGAATCGTCAGCGTCCAACTTGGTGGTGGTAGCTCTCCATCGCAGGAGCCGAGCCTCAGCTGCAGACTCGCAAAGCCTTTACCTTTTCATATTGAACTTGCATGTGAGCTTCAATAACCTCCCTTATAGATCAAAGAATATAAGGGACTATACTCTTTACTTCTTTAGCTCTTTTCTTTCCCATATGGAGTAGTTGCACGGTGGTTTCCCAACTCTATTGTTACAATAAGGGCAGACGTCGTCAACTGCGCGCACCATTTATTATATATCTCTCGGTGCAAGGAAATAATGGATGGAATATATAGTATAGTATATCGACTAAAATCAAGTTGCCAAAAGTCTTTGACAAAGATCGAAGAGAAAATGAAGAAACTTTTCGCTTTGATGGGCTTATACTTCTGACTTGACTTCTGACGGCATCGAAACTTGAGTTGTTTTCTTTCGTTATTAACGTACGAGTCTAAATTCATGTTGGGGCGGCAGGTAACCAGGGCACTGTTTCTTGAATGGCTTTTATCAAATCGAATCTTTTCATTTTCATTTCAAAATGGCCGAATATAAGGTTGAAACCTAAACAAACTGTCTAATCAAATTGAACCTGCTGTTTATTTTATTTTGTTTTTTTCACATCGATTTCACGTCGACCAACGCCCCGCGTCCATCCAACAAATCATCAGCCGACGGTAATTACGAGAAGATGGTGATTCGTACCTGCGCCCTGGACTCTGGTACACTGACACTTGACACGGAATTGGTCCGAATGTCCCATTGTGGCAGTTTCGTTCTGGATGGAAGGTCAGACTGATAGCCATCCAAGTCTAGCTCTTTCCCACATACATGCAATTCAACGCGATCAATATTATCATACGCTGTAGCAACACACACATATATATATAAAGTGTGTTTTAACAGAGAGAGTCAATCCCCTCCCCCTCCAAAAAAACCGGACCGTTTTCCCCAGTATAATAGTCCCCCCAGCCCCAGTGATGAATCCACCATTTTCCCGGCCAGCAATTCATCTTGTGGATACAAAAAGGCCTTGCGTGAGCAGCGCGAAAGAGAAGAATGGATTGAACACACAATAACTTTCTTCGCTCGTCTATGTATATCCACCCACAAGCCCTACCCCCCCACGGCCCTCCTCCCATATTAAATGGAGGAAAAAGAAAGTGAGTGTATATATGGCGGCGGCGGCGGCCGGTAATCGAAAGAACTTAGACGAATAGCAGCTGTCGTGGTCCGTCTGCTGGGCCAGTAGCTATTAGGCGCAGTTGAGGTTTTCCCGTGATATTGGCCCGATATCGACCTGTCGCTGGGCATTTCATTCCATCGATCAATCGCATGCGAAACCGAATTCATTTCGGATCTAAATGATCTACAGCAAAAATATCTATCTAGCTATACAAATAATAACAATACAATCTAACTGGTTATATTATACTATACATGTCTTTTTTCGTAGAGAGGCCAATGTTATCATAATCTAGATTTGATTAGAGAGAGATGGTTGTTTGGTTATATTTTGATACGCATCAGCAGAGAGCTGGTCATAGCCTTTTTGTCATCATTTGATTATATTCTGATCTTTCTAAGTTGTGTCTCGTGTTTTTCTTTCTCTCTTTCTCTAATTTTGGTCTTCTTCGATCAACACTTCGTCCACACACCCGATCGTTACGCCCGGCACCTTGTCTTTTTATATTTCGTTCTCTATATAGACGATACGGGCGAAACGATTGTAGGTACGTTCCACAATTTCGATACTTGCTCATTTTCTATTCATATTTGATTATTATTACAACATCTCTAAGCGTCGATCTAATATGTCTGTTCATTAAATGATGCGCCGTTAGTTAGAGGTTGTGCGTTGGACTCTGGGACGACGACAATAGATACAGAAATCATTCGCATGTCTCACTGTGGAGGATTGTACTTCGACGACAGGTAAAAAAACGACCACCGAAAACCTTTCATCTTGACTGTTTGTTTGTTTCATATTGGCAAATCGTGTCGTTTATAGTTTTGGGCATCCTCGGAATGGGTTGTGTGTGTGTATGGAAGCATGCGGGAAGAGAATGCCGGAATGCGCATGATATATGTGGCGGTGTCACACATATCTGAGAGGTCCGTGTTAAGCGCATCTCAAATGGCTGTGCCTGTTGTAGAGGGGAAACGTGTTGTGTGTCTGTCTGTTGGTTGTCTTGTTTGTGTTTGAGATGCGCATAATGTTGGCAGCAGCACACTGGTGGTGATGTGGGGTGGTACTCGCTGGATGTGGTTGTTTTTTTTTTTGTTTTTATCCGGCGGATGTTGAGGCTATATACACTCAGCAGCCCGGGCGTACTCGGGATGTTGTCTAACCCATACTAATAATATAAGCTCTGCAGCTATATAGAGTTACACGACCCATCAATTTATTTATTTGACACGAAGAAAAGAAGCCGAGAGCAACAGACAACCAAACAAAACAATTGGGAGAGAGAGGAAACTTTTACTGTCATCTTATATTGTCGGCTGTTTTCGTTTTTTTCCGGATTTCCCAACGATATATAGACTATGCGTCGTCTAGCAACACATCGGGATCGTGCTCCTCGTACTCGTGTTCCAGCTTATAACAGCCTCTCACTCCCGCGTCTATTATACCAGTATAGTGGGCGGGTGGAATATAAAAAGTCTCGTCGGCCGTGCTCTGCTGGATGCCGAGTTATCCAGCTTCGCCAGTAGTACTATACATCCGGCCATTGAAATTCAATACGCGGGGGTTTGAAATGCTCGTTGAAGCAATTGATTGAGCCTGGGCGTCGTCCTTTCTATAAACGAAAGAGATTGCCAGCATGAAGTTTTGAGACTATATCCTCCTCGTCGGCATGGCTTGATGGATTACAGCTAAGCATCGCACATCATCACTCTATACTATAACAGACACTCTTATATTTCTTTGCTCCCAGGCAGTGCACAACCCCATTCTGCATTATTATTCTACACCGTGCACATTTCACTTTCTATTCCTTACATCACTCCGCCTCTATACACCCTTTCACTCTTCATTTGCCTTCAAATTGTATACTTTCAACTGGATCCCATATTTTTCTCACCTTAGATTTGTGTTTTGACAGAGAGACCGGTGGTCTATTTTTCACGACACCTAATGGAGTTTTGACTGTTCCGAATTTGATTTTATAAAAATAAATTCGAAGGAATATTTGATTTATACCTTGTCCCGTTATATAACGAAGAAGAAACTCTCTCTGTTTCCCTCCTTAATAATAATTCAAGTGCGTGTTTGCATATGCGTCTGAAATCACAGAGTGATATGTTTGGTTTGATGTGTTTGTTGGTTTTGTTGGAACGATGGCTCTGATGCTGGCCAATTGCTGATGCGTCTCCGTATGCTATATTCAGGTACGTTAATGGCTGCCTTCAAAGCTGCGACGACGGCGACGGTTGCAACAGTGCGCCATCAGATCGACCCGGCTGGCTGCGGATAGTTACGGCGGCCGCATCGGTCATCACGATATCCCTCATTTGGGCTAACGCGATGCCCAGCTATCACGTTTTCCGATAATCCATCGAAGAAGACAAAACAAAAAATATTTAAAAAAAAAATTAATTTTTAAAAATGCCGCCGAATATTTATTTACTGCTAATTCGTTTCTGAAATTATATTCTTCAAAATAATATTCCGCTCGCGTGTAATTCTCTCGACGTTTTGATCATTTTTTTTTCCAGTTAATTCTATCCTCTTTTGATCAATTTCCGCTTCGTCTTCTTTCTTTTCTACCTACCAGTCCAATTTGATTGGATTCTGTCTTTTCTCTGCTCTGCTCCCGATTCCTTCTTGGCGAAACTTATTAATTTCTCTCTCCCTCTTGTCAGATGAAAATGGTATAGATATATTATACATGCCGTCGGTATTATACTGTGTTTGTGAACTTTGAAAGTTAATTATTTCGTTTTTTTTTTTATTTTTTTTCGTTTCGCCGATGAGAAAAAAAACTAAAATAAAATCTAAATGTGTGGTTTATAATTTATCAAAAATATATCCAACCAAGCTTATTACCGGTACATAAGTAAATGTAAAAGCTGTATAGCGTTCTATATGATGTATAAGGACATAGCATCGACATATTCTTATTTACCTAAAAAAGTTATAGCATATTAGTTGTATAACATTGATTTATTTGTTCGTCTGTTGGCATTGTTTCTTATCATTTTATCTTTTTTGAAAGAAAACTCACGTCGAAGAGGCCATTCACGAACGTTATATTTCAAATAAAACTGCACACTTTTGAAGGAAAAAAAAAGAAAATTTCAATTTGGGCAATGCTCCTTATATATATATTTTACATCTCCTTTTGCTCCCGCAATAGACGAGAGAGAGAGAGTCAGATGGCTCCATTATCTTGATGGATTTATTCCTCGTCAATTCCTTTCCAGTTATTGTTATTGGTATTTTCCACGATCGACAAAAAAAAAAAAAAAAAACCCAATAAGTATAGTAAAAACACTCTAGTTGGCTGTGTCGGTTGTCACACATACTGTACATGGCCCGTGCGGCAGCAGTAGCAGCTGGGCAGCCCAGAATTCGATATCCCAAATGTCTATCTACACATGCTGGTATTACCAGCAGGATATGGCCTCAACAACATAATATATCCGATGCAAAATAACATAACCAAAAACAGACAGACACAAAAAAGAAAAAGAATAATCGATGGCTCTTTATTATTCTTGGCTCATAAAATTCTTGTTTGTCAAGTCCCCACCGGGACTCTCTCTCTTTCTCTCTCTGGGTCGACTGTCTTCAAGTTTTATTTCATTTGGTTCTTTCTCTCTCTCGGTTCTGATCGAATCACGTTGTTGAACATCAGGTTCCCCACACAAGCCAACGACCGGTTCTCCCTGTTTGATCGAATCAGGTTCCACCTTGCGCACCTGACTGTATATACAAACACACGAGTCTTACTAGGCAATAGCCGACGGGGGTCATATATATATAAAGAAAAGAGAGAAAGGGGGGGGGAAATAAAAAGAGGCCAAGTGGACTGTGTAATAGTTTGACGTTGTAGGAAAACAAAATAATTTTCATGAAAATACAACATTGCACAGCAAATGAAATATTATTTCCAGGGAATATAAGGCTTCGTATGTTATACGCAGAGTGTTGGTGAATTATTTGTATGGGGTCCGGCGTTGTAGCGTACAGTACCCACCAAACTATTAGGTACACCCCCCTATTTTCAATGCATTCTTATGGCACTACGTGTCCTAGAAAAAATGCAATAACTCTTGAACCGCTTGGGCTAGATTTTTTTCCTTTTGGCCCTGAGTAGATCTAATGATGATCTACATTTTTTCTACACATGAAGTTGTCGTAGGATTAACCCCCACGGCGCTACGGTATCGTTCAGTTTATTAGGTACACCCGTTTTCCCCCCATATGCGCCGTGTTAAATACGGCGTTTTCCAAAATTTACAAAAAATACTAAAAATCAAGCTAAAATCTTTTTCTTTGTGCCAAAAGATGCAGAATTCTTCACTCTATACGAATATAAAGAATAATTTACAATCAAACCAACTCAGAGAACCCTCCCCTATACCTCAAAGTTTTCCACTTCAAAATTTGGCGAAATTGGGCGCCCTCTGCTGGCGAAAGTGCAAGTTTGTTGAAAAAAGTACAAATTTTGAAGTGGAAAACTTTGAGGTATAGGGGAGGGTTCTCTGAGTTGGTTTGATTGTAAATTATTCTTTATATTCGTATAGAGTGAAGAATTCTGCATCTTTTGGCACAAAGAAAAAGATTTTAGCTTGATTTTTAGTATTTTTTGTAAATTTTGGAAAACGCCGTATTTAACACGGCGCATATGGGGGGGAAAACGGGTGTACCTAATAAACTGAACGATACCGTAGCGCCGTGGGGGTTAATCCTACGACAATTTCATGTGTAGAAAAAATGTAGATCATCATTAGATCTACTCAGGGCCAAAAGGAAAAAAATCTAGCCCAAGCGGTTCAAGAGTTATTGCATTTTTTCTAGGACACGTAGTGCCATAAGAATGCATTGAAAATAGGGGGGTGTACCTAATAGTTTGGTGGGTACTGTATATCTGATGATTGGAGTCAACGGGTACGAAACGATTTAACAGCGGGGACGAGGCAACCCAGCATGTGTGTCTCCCGCGTTCAGCTTCCAAACCATTTCTTTTTTTGTGTGTGCTGCATACAACGTACCGTACGGCACGTTATTTGATTATAGATTGGATCATCACTGGCGAGGACTTGCCTGGTGCTTTGAGAGATATTCCATCGTCATCGCCAGGCAACCGCTTTGTCTATTTGAAAGCTGGTCGAGCATAACGACGAATAATAACAGCACACACACACACACAAAGTACATAACAGTTAACAAGGCTTCTTCTTCTTCCCACCTATACACCCAGCAGCAGCATATTCACACCAAAAGAAATGCAGAGAGAAACAAGCAAGCACAAAAGCAGCGTCGAGTGGCTCATTAGTTGAAGACGCGACTCGGATGATTACATTCGCTCATTCACCCGAGTGTGTAGCAGCGCAGCATGTGTGTCGTTGCCAGTTTTCGCTCCTGCAGCTTCGAAAAGGGACGGGGAGAAGACGATTATCAAATGGAAAGAAGAAGGAAATAAAAGAGGAACTTCAGTTTCAGCAACCAATTACGCTGAACAGGTTACCCCCTCACTCTGTTTCTGCGCTCTTGGAAATTGTTCGTTATTAGATGACGTGATTTTCAATCTAGCGCATCGACCCGAGCCATTCATTATCAATGGAATTAACCGACGAGGATTTTCGCCATTGGTTCTTGTTCAAAAATTGGTGTTTCCCGTTGCGCAATAACAAAACGAGTCGAAGAGGGACGGCTAAGAGCACACAGAAAAAATGGGAGCGAATTTCTGAGGATTCCCGGAACGATCGTGCCATCTGGCGAGCGCCAATGGCAGCAGGATCGTCCCGAACAACAAATTCTTGACGATAGCAGGGAGAAGAATCCAGAAAAGGTATTTTTTAAAAAAGGTAATCCAAGATCAGTTCGAGGTGCACACTCATCTCCCACTCGAATGGAAAAAGGGTCATTTCTCCTTTTCCATTTGGATCAATGGGAATAAAGGATGATGACGTAACAGTCAATCCCTCGCAGCTCGGGGGAGGGGATTTATAGTGTGCCTCCAAACAGAGTGGACACGCGCGCGTATGTATTTATATCCTTAAAGTTTCTGTTTGGTGACCCAGAAATGATCGATCCGTCCAAGAGTAAGTATAAGACTGTAAGAGAGTCGTCCCACATGACTCAACTGAGCTCCTTCGATTCAAACTCCTCCTTCTTTTGTTGTCCGTACTATTCCCGTTTGGCGGACTCGCCAAACATAGTGTACACACATTGATTGTGTGGGTGGTGTGTTTACTGTACACAGACACACAGACGTTGATGTGAGATGGCGGAGTTTGATCTCCATCTCGACGGTCGGGTGATGTCGGCCAGCTTCCCCAAACTTCGTCGTCTTGGAGTAGGAAAAACAAAACAAAAAATATATACCGACGACAGAATCGCAGAGTTCAGTTGTTTGGACGGAGAGCAAAAGAAAAAAAAGAAGTCAACAAGTTCTCTCGCTGTGATAAGATGTTGATAGCACCAAACCGTCGGGCGATTGCAAAATCAAATAAATATTTTTTTCCCGTTGCAAACTTTTTCCGTCGTTTAAACTTCTTCTTCTTCGTTTGCCCTGCTACTGTTTATAATAATAAACACAATCAATGATGTTGGGCCCCTGTTGTTGAGTCGGCCAATGACGTCAGAATGCGCCCGATAAAAGGATAGACTAGAAAAAAGAAGAAGAACCTTGATGATGACGATAATAAAAAAGAAGCGCTCGGCGACATCACACACATTTCTATTTTGTGATTCAGCTGATGTGACATTGCGATGACGTCGTTTGCCTTTTGGTTGCTCGGGAAACGGCCAGGGGGGTTTTATTCGCTACTGCTGCTGTGCCGAAAGTGGTGTGGCCATGCCAAACGTTCATTTCCTTTTACCATTCGGGCCCTCCTTTTTGGCTCCGCCCAGCATTTACGATGAGATTCACCTGTGCGATCCAATTTACTTTTTTTTTTTTCCCTTTATTTAGATTCAAAGAAGTTGGGCCCCGTGTTTTTCCTTTCTTTCTCTTCCAGCTCTCTGCCGATCCACTTTATTCCTTTAGACCGCGGTACAATCCTGCGTCTAGACTTGGCCATGTCTTTGATTCATTATTCAATTTGCTTAGCGCTTATACATATAGCGTACGCTAATGGAATAAGCGCAACTTTTCCCCAAATTTCTATCAAAGTTGGCCCTTTCTTTTTATTCTTTTCTTCATTCAATGTCGATTTTCATTCGCCGAAATGTGCATACACCGTATACGTTTAGACAGTCTTTTATATCGGTAACTAACCCCACCCTTGCCAGCCCAGTCCAACCTTTCGTTGGTTTGATTTGGTTGGTGCCGTGGGCTGGCAGAGTGCGCTGGCGTCGTCGTGTCGTGAGCCCGCGCACCGCGCGCCGTCGCCGCCCGAGTCCGCGGGTGGGCGCTCCGCCGTGTTTGGTCGTCCAACTTGCCCATTTTCCAACAGTTGGTCCCGGTCGGGCATCAAGACAAGCTTTGTTCTATCTGCGTGTCCCGCGCGCCCTACTTCAAACAACAAAACAAAATAACAAGCTGCCGTTCGTTGTTTTTGTTTCTCCCGCCCGCCCGCCCCCCCCCCTTCTTTCCTTATTCAAATTCAAAACAACAACCTCTTTTCACGAAGAAGAAGAGACCCTCGTCGTCCGTTCTATAGCTCTTTAGTCATATCACGCGTCGTTCATCATCATCATCATCATCATCAGACGTGATAATCTCAAGTTCATCCGGTGTTGCGTCGACCGAAATCCGGGGTTATACGGATCGTTATCATTAGACACCCGTGCCCGGGAGGGAGGGAGGAAGGAGAGAGAGACTTGAAAGGAGAGAAGGAGGAAGTCGTTTTCACCGGAGAAATATTTTTCTTTCGTTCGATCAAAATTCCCATCACGCCGGGCTCGGCATTTGATATAGCCCCCTGCCTTATCTATTCCTTATTGGACAACGCCATGCTACTCCCGTTCCTGCGGATTTGTCACCACCTCAAATCCATCGCCACGTCCATCAGTACCACCACCTCGCCAGCAACAGCAGTAGCCGATGCAAAGTTATTCCCATTCCCGGAGTCGATCCATTGCTGACCGCCGAGCGCGTTCACCTTTTCCTTTTTTTTCTTTTTATTTTGGTTGTTTGTTCGGGTTCTTCCCGATTGAGTTTATTTAATATTTTCCCGTTCACTCGGTTGACGTTCAACGACAGTGACGCAAAGTGAAGGCGAACTCCCGCGTGCAATCGTCACGAAACAAATTATTATTTTCTGTTTTTGTTTTTGAATTGGTTGGAATATTTCCACCGGCGGCTGTTGATTCGCCCGCCATCGTAAATCAAAAGGGCGTCCGCCTCTTATCGACGAGTGTGTGGATACACGCACAGCAGCAGCAGCAGCACAGCACTTATTTCTTTACCAGACCTAATCATCGGTCGGTGTGGCTGTCGTTTTTAATCACCAGACGCCGTCGCCGACGACAGTTTGACGCTCGTCGCAACTGCCCAAAAATCAAACGAATTTTTTCTCTCCCGTGTGCGTAGTGCGCGAGTTGTTTCATTCACGCACTTACATCATCTCCTTGTGACAATCTCTAGTGGACAAGAAAAATAAAAAATAAAGTTACTCCACCGTCTCGCCTCGGCGACATTTTCCTAATCGAATTTCGGCTGGGATTTTTATGACTACGTTTCTTACATCACAGACGAGAGGTAATGGCCGACACGATTTCATTTTTTTCTTTTTCCTTTTTTATTTCTTAATGTTTCTAAGTTTTCCCTTTCTTTTGTTTTGTCAATGGTGTAGTACATATATCGGTTATGCACATAACTTCCCTCCCCCCCCCCACCCCACCCCTAACGGCTATTATCCGCTTGAGTGGCCGTCTCTACCTACTATACTTCCCCTTTCTCTCTACTAATTCCGGCCTCCCCCGGCGCTAGACATTCGTAATCATCTAGACGATGAAGGCAATTAGCTAATTAAACTCTGATTCAGGCGAAAAGAAACAACAACAAAAAACACTCTCAAGCAAAGGTTCTCTTATTGCCGTCATGCACACACACACACGGCAGTTATTAGATATTCGGCGTGTGCCGTCATTTCCGTTATTCGAGGCTTCGTGTAAACGCTAATGCGCATTTTGTTGACACACACGCTTGTCCGTTCGAGACGATGCTGCCGGACAAAAGGTGGTGCCGTTTCAGCTCTCGTGTATATAGCACTAGCACAGCAGCAGCTATACTCTGCGTCTTTCTTCGACGACAACAACAGGCCGGGCCCAGCTGTTTTTCTCTCTCTCAGCGCTTTGTGTTGTTTTCTTCTTCTTCTGTTTGAGTCTGTCTGTCTGTCGTCGCTTATTCCCTGGAAAAGTTGAACGAAAATCATTTCCAATTCGATTGGCGCAGCAGCAGCGCCCCTTTTTTTTATTATTGGCTTGGCTTTTTTTTCCGTTTCAAGCTGTTGGATTCACGTTACAATTGTTTCTTCATCGCCTTCATAATAATAATTTTAAAAGAAAACGAGCGCACGCGCCGGCAGACTCAGCCGAGCGCAGCAATCACGACCGAAAGAAAAGGCATCCAGTTCTCCTCGTTCCACTTAAAGTTGAAACTTCTTCTTCTCGTCTCACATATACAGACACACCGGGCGCGCTCGAACCATTGTTTTTATTTCGTTTTGGATTTTCAATGATGAAATCAAAAAAGAAAAAAAGGACACAAATAAATAAAAAACAAACAAATTTGGAAATAACAAAAAAGAGAAACGGTTGAACCGCGTGAGCGTTCCGTGTCGCCGTATCACGCGGGACTTTGAACTGTCTTTTCCAACCAGCGCACATCTAAGCAAAGAAGTATAAAAGTATAGATTCAAGCGACTCACATAAGGGAGCGTGAGAGACAGTCACGCTGTTGTACAGAGCCATAGGGGAAAGAGAGAAATAAAGGCAACAACAACAACAAGAATTTGTGTTTTTCTTTTTGCCTTTTTCGGGAGAGAGAGAGAGAATGAACGACATGCAATCCCCCTTCTTTTTCTTCGTGTTTTTTTTATTCTTGTTATCCAAATTTTCGTCTCGACATTTGAATGAATAAGAGAGAGAGTTGTTTTTTTTGTTTTTTGGGGGTTTCGGTTTCCAGGTGATACTGCTATATTGCATTATACGTTGGGACGTGATAAGAAAAAGTTTTCCCGTTATTAATCTAGACCTCGTTTGTAATACTAGTAATAGTTGCGCGGGAACCCCTTTCTCTCTCTCGTCCTGGACTCGACTGGCCCTTTTTTTCCTATATCATATCAGAATCTATTACTATTCTTTCTCTACTATACATGGGGTTTGAGCTGGTGCCCATTTTCTGTCGTCGTGGATGCAATTCAATTTCCCTGCGGTATTTATTGTTATTACGTGCATCGCCGCTCCTTGTTAACTTCGTCAAAGTTGAAACAAAAGACCCGTTATTGCATTATAAGGACGGCTCGATAATGTGATCACCATCCAGCAGCACATAGAGCCTTGCGGTATTATATCTGAAAGGGTCGACTGCTGAATAACGATATAGTAGTCCGTCAGGTAGAAAATGCATGATCAAATCAACTCAATGCAGACCGAAACCTGTGACTTTTCTGATGGGAAGCCAATTGAAAAAGAAGAAGAAATCTAATGATGTCATGTGTGTGCCAAACTATTAACAGGGAAAAGAACCGAAGAGGTGAAGAAGCCCCTTTGCCATATTCTCCGTGTCCTACTTGTCCTTATTATCTTTCCTTCACGTCGTCGAGGATCCACACACACAAAGCCTAAAGGAGAAGGAAAGAATATATAAGGAAGCCTGTTGTACAATAATGACGACTTTATTATCTGGAGGGAATCTACATGTATGGATTAGTCGACCTTTTGTCCTATCGAGTGGAAACATTTTACGAGCGGCTAACGGCATAGAATTTAAGACCCGTCAGATTAAATGTCCGCTAGGCAAATATTGTGTAAAATTTTGGTCAGTCGACTCTTTTTATTCAATCTTTCCTTTTTTTATTTCAATTTTCTTTTATATTATACGATCGAGACGTTTTTGCGTTTGACAACTCGAGCTTTTTTTTTAATATATTGCCGCCCTATCTAGTGACTTGACAAGTGTCACGGCAAACATCTCTGTGCATAACACACTTGGCCTGCAACCAATGATTATGCAAGCCTAGTATATCTTTATATGGCTTGCCTAGACCGTTTGATAAAGAAGCTAACTTTTTATTTTATGGCCATATTAACCTCGACACTTTGATTACGCAAAGGATGACCCACTTAAAAAAAAACAAAAAATGTGTTTGTCTGTTTTGGCGGTAGTTTCGAATTGCGTCAATCGCCGAATTTTAATCAATTGAAATTCAAGTTGGAATAAAAAGAAAATCTGAAAGGGAGCGATATAGAAACCTGTTGTCACGAATGTCGCAATCAATGCGAGCAGACAGCCAAAGTGAAACAAAAGTTCTCAGCAGAGAAAAAGACTGAATCGAAATGCTCCAAAAATAAAAGACAGGAGCTTATAGACGTAAAGTCTTTGTATTGCATCGTGAATTCAATCGCACAATTCCGAACGAGCAAACAACAACAAAATAAAATGGCACACACATGTAGTATAGGTATTGAAATGCGAATAGTTTTATTTCAAAATAACTCGATCGTTCGTGACAACGTCAGATCCGGAGCTCGCCGAAAAAAGAAAAGAAATGGGGAGGGGGGATCCAATCAAATCAAACATGAATTCAAGTCACAGCACAGGAACACACATAACCATAACAACCACACACAGCAATATAGAAATATTGAACGTGCCCATATCAAAATGAAAGTGACTGACATATTGAGTGAACTTCGGGAGAAGCCTTCCTTAAACTATTAGGTATGCGCATCCCGGTGCGCTAAGCCGAAACCATCGAAGCGGAAACCAAAATAAAAGGGAAATATATATACCTACAGTAAACGAACGAAAAACTTTGTCTCAATTTTCGACGTCTAGGAAATAGAAAGAACGGCAGCAGCGCAACAACTTATATAATACAGAGCAGCGACGTAGTATATACTATAATACACACAGACAAAGTCGTAACTACGCCGGGAAACAAAATCTATACGGCGGAACTTGTATATTCTTAGATATATATACTATCGGTTATTGTGTAAGTGTTTGTTTAGACAAGTTCTGCGAGAGAGAGTAGCCAAAGAAATCAATTTCTTTGCGACAGAGAGAGAGAGAAATAAGAGAGAGGATGATGGATCACCTCATTTCTCTTTTATTTGTCTTTTCATCTTATTTAGACTATTGCCCCCCGCTTGTAAAAGTTTTCGAGACCGTAGCAGGGCGCGGCTTTACAAAAATGAAACCTCAGCAACTCTCTCTTTATTTGATTTGATTTGATTTTCTTCTTCCACTCTTGTGGAAGTCTGCACCTTGTTTGAAGATCTCTCTCTTATTCTGCCGCGACGGTGGCTCTCCACAACGGGACAATCCACTTGGAGTCTGAGGAAAAGAAGAACGTCATCCGAAATTGTCAACAGCGAGTCAACAGTGTGCCGAGAGTTCGGTTTCTTTTTATTGACAACTTGGGCACTTGGCTGAGGAGTGTGTTTGCCATTTGTCATTTCTTTTTGAGTAGAGTCCGATGACTTAAACTTCTTACTTTCGACAGATTATTATTATACTGACGGCTCAAAATAATCAGGCAGCAGAACAAATAACGTCATTTTGAAATGGATGTCGTTTGGGTTTTTTTCGGTGGAAGATTTTGAATTTCAGTTTTTTTCCGCATCTAAACACGGGGCTCACAAGTCGTAACATGCGACGCTAGACAACGAGAGAGAGAAGTACGTATGTACACTATAGTGTTTACACGGAAGAATCCAAGTCGTGAGCATCCAAGTGGGACAGGGAGACGAATAATGGGGCAAAGAAACTTGATAGCTAATGCGTTTCAGACGAACGTCAACTTCTTTTTCAACCATTATTGACGCAGCTAGAGTGGAATGACGTAGTATTGTCGTCCCGATTCACCTCCTCCCCCTTCCGGCAAGAGAGAGAACAGCAGTCAACACTATACACACATCAAGAGGACGAGGATGATGACCTTTCATTCAGATTGGCAGTTTTCGATTGATGGGCGAAACACGTAATCTCGAACGTATCGATCTCTGATTTATTCGAGAAATAAAATTGAGCCGAAGAGGTTCTTCCCCCCCCCTCTCCACTATAGCAACGATGGCAAACAAAAAAAAAATGGAACGATACACAATAGGAAGATAGGAAAAGATGATTGAAAGATGGAAGAGATGGATGTCTTATATCGATAGAAAGTCTATCTATCGGGAGAAAAGCCTTGTTAGATTTTCCGAGGGGAGGGTTTCATTTCGATCCTGTCTCTCGTTCATCATCGAGGAAGTCTCCGTTATTTGCCTCAATTTGATGATCTCTTCATCTCCCAATGTGTACCAGCTCCGGAGTATAGAAAGTCTTATTTGCGTTTTGTCTTCCTTCCTTCCATATTCCTCCGGGTTGGAGCTGCTGTATAT
This sequence comes from Daphnia pulicaria, assembly GCF_021234035.1. Lineage (NCBI taxonomy): Eukaryota > Metazoa > Arthropoda > Branchiopoda > Diplostraca > Daphniidae > Daphnia > Daphnia pulicaria. Next base: position 3,159,603 of record NC_060917.1, on the reverse strand, counting down.
AGTATCCGGGTAGTAGTAGTATATCCTCTTTCGCTTTTGCCGTTCATCTAGTAAATGCTGTTTTTTCGCCTGCATGTACTCACCAAGACAACCGAGGTTACTTATTATCTTGCCCACCTTGACAAGAGGAGCGCGATATATCCTTTCCTGGCGAGATATGATATACAGGATTTACCCGAGGTTGATTGCCGGCCTGGCCTCCACTCAGTGTGTGTGTCTATAGTAAATATTGATCGGCCGATGGATATATGTCTCTTGACTGAAACGATTTTGCACCTCTCTATATATATATATGTATTATGGGTCGTTGCCAACCCAAACAAGCGAGATCCTCCCCCGTGAAGCGATCCTTCCTCTCTCTGTCATTGAGTATATATAGTTGAGATCTTGGTGGTTGATCGCTTCTCTGATCCAATTGTCTCATTCGAGTGGTTGGGCTGGTGTCACTCAGCTGTCACCATCAACGTCTTTTGTTAGATCCTCACGGCTAGTCTGCAAATGATGACTGGGACCTGATCCAACTCCGTCCAACTCTCGTCTCGGGCTTTGATCTCTCCGCGAACGCTTAGACAAGAAAATAGCGGGAAAGAATTTTATCGAACCTGCGCCTCCTATAAAGGGTGGCTCCTAAATGAGTTTAACTTTAACTTTTGAGTTCCTTCATATAGAAAATCGCAGGAGCAACAACCCAAAAAAAAGTTCCGTAGAGACGCAGTCGGTGGTGTGTCCATTGGGAAAGAAAAGGGGCGATCGATCCCGGCCGTGAAGAAAAAGAAAAATGGCCGAACGATCGGACAAAAATGAAAAGTCTAAAAGTGAACGGAAATGAAAGAAAAGGTGCCGAGAATTTAATTTAAAAATAAAAGAATGCCGAATAATAGCCAACCCGGGAGAGAGAGAGAGGTACAGACAAGAGTCCGATAAGTGCGCTGGCATGAATAACCCAACAAGGGCGGAATAATTTGTAATCAATTGAGATATTGTGCCGGTATTAAGATGCACGGGCAGGAAACGAACTTTACAGCATCAACTATTAAAAGTGCGGAGATTGTCGTTCCGCTGCTGTTCTGTGCTGTCCACCTGGCCGACAGCACACAAGTCGAGTCTTGGCATCGATCCTTGGCTGGTTGGCGCATTGGCTTCAAAGGTCATACGTGTATAGCTCTCTCTCTCGTCGCTCCGTGTCTCCTAGCTGGTTGCAATCTTTTATAGTATATATGCCTCCTGGAAGCAGTTTTCATTCATCGATTTCTTTCAAGGGAAAACTGTTTGAATTTTTCGGCTGGGATTTTCCAGGCCCAGCAGCAGCAACTTCTTGGTATTCTGTGCCGTATACATAATCTTCATTTGAGGCCCCACCGCCTACTACTGCTGCTGTGCGGCCATTAGGAGCCCGCGTTGTTTAATCTATTAGCTAAAGCACTCAAAGCCTTAAACCGGTACCGAACACAAAGTACACATTGGGGCCATATAGACTCGGCTGTTGTAAGCTTCTCCTCTACACACAATGACGTAAGAGAGAGCCAGGGGTTGGTTGCTTTTTTATCTTCCCTATTTTTTCTTTGGGGTTTATTCTTTTTATAAAAATGCTCTGCGGCGCGTAGTATATATCCTATCGAACTGAAACTTATCAGCACATCCTTTTCGTTGCCCGTTACATGTTTCATGTTTTTCTACCTTTACTTCCCTTTCCTCACACTTACCGAAACTTGAACCCCCGCCACACTAGTTTTATCTATACGCTTATTCTCTCCTTAAAAGTTAAAACTAATACCAAAAGATTTATTTCTGTTTTTTTTTTAATAGTTTGTTAACTTTTGTGGTTCTTTGAAAAAAAGAAATCATATCAACGGAGCACTTTGCACTGCTGGTGTCTAAAGTAGTTTTGTATTATTCTATTTTGTGTGTGTGCTGTGCCATTCTTCTTTGTGTAATATAGAGAGAACCTCACTTAATGTTTAATCTTCTAATATGGAGCATCCAGCATTCAAGCCATTGATGATCCGCCAGTCCAGCCTCACCCGCTTGGGCTCCATGCTGAACACGGCCGTTGGAAACAGCAAAAAACCAGGTGAAACAATTATTTTAATGACCCCCCCCCCCCCATTTTCTTAATTAATAATTATAGAGCCTTTCGCCGTAGCTAATAATTTTTGGGGGTCTCCATCATACGCCAACCGAATTAAAAACACATTATGCTAATCGTCGGCAGCAGCAGCTCCAGCACCTGTATGCATATACGACGACTGATCATAGAATAGCTAGTATACATTCACTCCCGCAGTTCTTGTAATATCACGCTAACATTTAAGCGCATCCCATAGCAAAAAGTCAGTTCACCATTTTCCTTTCATAGTAGTTCTCGACCGTAAAGGACGGGTCATAATTTAATGAATGCGGGAAGAATGACAACCGTCGGGATCCACACCGTCACGCAGCGTAACTGTCTTGTGTGTACATTATTTAAAGCTATGGCCGTATAGATCGATCACACACACACACACGCGCACCGTTTTATTAACCACCAATGTATTACGTGCGGTGTCTCCTTTCGCCATGTCCTATTCCTCCCACCCATTTCCGTTTTGCGTTCACGTCGGCTGCTATGCCCAGCGTCTATACACAGCACCGGTTCGGCGTCGGCAGCCCTGGCAAATCTAATTGTTTGGGAGAGTGAAGCGCCATGGCGATGACATTTCCCCCCATCACAAGGAGGTCGACCGTGCTGGCCAGCTGTACAGTACACGTATATGTCTTGTATTATTCAGTTTGTGGGAATCTATCTACTGCTGGTATGTAGGCAGTCACGGGTGGTGGCATACATCTCCGTACCGTCGTTGGCTCTGGCCAGCAAGCGGGATTGGATTCCTAATATAGTATAAGCTCTCTGCATCTAACCTGCTGTCTTTATATCCTGCTGGACGAGAACCAGGAGCCAAGGAGCCGTGTTTGTCCCCGTAGGGGAAAAAAACAGAAAAATTCAAACCGCAGGACACGCAATGGCCAGCGCCAGCCAGACACGCAGACATCAGGACAATCGAATTTCATTTGGGGATTGATTCGATTCTTCCATGTTTGGTCATTATTCTTTGTTATATATATTATTTGTTTGTTATTATATATAGTAGATATATATTTCCTGTCTGCCCGGTTCGAAACGAGGAATCCGGTTTTTTATTTCGATGTTTATAGCGCAGAGAGTCCCCCACCAGTGCTCACATATCTTTATTGATTTCGGTGGTTCATGTGTTGTGTGCCGATCTATATAGCTTGGCAGTTGTTGGTAGACTACATCTAATATGTGTAGGCCTATTATTGTGTATTTACTCTGGCACGGACGGATCGACTATACACTCAACAGAGAGCCCGTCTGAATGTATTATTGTACGTACATATAGTCCCCCCATTCCATAAGATATTCCCAAGCCGTAAATGGGGAGGACGGGGACCTGATTAAAAATTCTCACGCTCTCTGCTCTCTTTCGCTTATAAGATATCGTCTTTCACGGCGGCCATTATCTCCCTCTCTCTCTCGTCTGTTTGCCTTTTAACAACTTCACTGGAAAAGAAAAAAAGGAAAACCTTGCATTCCAAATCGCGTATCTCCGTGTCTGAGACGGCCGACGATGACAAAGCGAATTTCGTAAAAATCCAATTGCCAAGCGAAAGAAAGTCACACGCAAAGATAAAAAACTAAACCAGAGTGAAATCGACTAGATATTTTCCGCAGTTTCCTTTTCTCTCTCTGTGTAGACGTTCCAGAAATGAGTGAGACGCATTTTGTATATGTAGATGTGGGTGGAGAGCGACGATTGGATCATTTCCCGCATAGTTTGAACGCAGATTCCAACAACGGCTGACCACGATTTCCTTCTTTCCTCTCTAGCGGCTTTTCCCGATCAATCGTATTATCCGGTACACACAAAAAAGGCACTGCTGGCGGCACATTTTTATTGACTAGCCGCAAGTTTGATGCGCTTGTCATGTTCTCGGCCGTCTTACACGACAACGCTCTTTATTTTTTCCACGCACTCACTATAGAGATATAGTGCTCTCATTCTTCTCTATACTTTTTCCTTTCTCTCATTTTCCTCTGGGCTCTTTTGGCACATTTCACCCGAGTTATTGGAGAGGCCGACAACTAACACACTAGCACAGTTATACAGTCTACACGTCTCAATATATTGAGTCATCGAGTAGCTCTATACTATACTACACAGCGCACATCAGAAAAATACTAGATCTGAAAAAGAGAAAAGAATAAAAAGGACACACACGATGTTGATGGAGAAAGAGAGCGAGAGAGAGAGCGCTTGAGCGCACTCTCTGTCCGATCGATACCTGCCGTGCGAAGAGCGCGAGTGATCGATATTATTTCTATTCTGTTAGCGAGATGTGTATTTTCCCAGGATCTTCTTTCATTACCAGGAGGTGTTAGTCTCTCCCGACTTCGACTCCATTTTTAAAATAATGGCTCCTGGTAGACTAGATCCATGTTTTATTGTCATCCGCCTTATTCCCAAGGACACACAGCCAGCCAGTGAGAGAGAGGAATGATTTACATCTCTGTTTTATTGGTTGAACGTGCCGAAACAAACTTTCCACCCTCCATAAGTGTCGACTTCGAAAATGCGACGAACGTATGTCGGGGTGGCGGATGAAAGTCATGTGTGTGTGTGTGTGGGCGGGGTACCGTTCAACAAGTCGTATCTTGTTTTCGTTTTTTCTTTCACCGCGGGAAAAAAATAAAAAAAAAGCGACGTGGAAGGGAGGGGGGTCCCGACGTCAAACGCAGTTACGTCTATCGATTGAGTGCGCGCTCTCTTCGTCGTGTAATCATGATGCCCAGTTCTCGTTTGCGCTGACGGACAGACAGTTTTCTGAAGAGGCAAGCTCTCGGCAATATTATATCACAACTTTAGGTCAGAAGTCTATAAACTTATACTCTTTTATCCTGTTTGAAATCTATTTTTTTGAATTGCGAGATTTTTCTTCTATCTACCTTTTCTTTCCGCTTTTTTAAAACCAGGAATTCCCAGCATTTCTGTTTAGTTTTTTTCTCTTCAAACCAACTCGTTTTATCTTCTTCCTCTCGGGATCGGGAGCCTTTTAGAAATTGTCCAGGCACATTTAGTGCTGTCGTTTCTTTATATTCGTCTCGCCGGTTGTCCGACGACTCGTCAATGAACAGTCAGACGTTATGTATAGAGATTACACGTTAGAGGAAAATTGGATGGATCGGCTCTGGACGACAGCAGTCATCAAATTATTCCGCCAGCCGGAGAAAAAGGGCCTCCTGACGGTATAGCTACCTACTACTATAACGCTTTTTTCTTTTGTGATGTACTAGTAGAGCATATGTACATGTATGAATCAAGCGGCATTTGAGCACATATACTTGTGGCGCAGTTCCGATGGACGTCATCCACACAAGTCTGTTAGATTGACGGACGAAAAATATAGTCCCATTGTGTAATAATATCTAGAGCTGAGCCTCGTTTTGTGTGTGTGTTCGCTACAGCTCGTTAAACACAATCAGACATGAATATCGTCTTCTTTTTTCTTTTTCAACAATTTTCATGAGCCTCATCATCGTCTTTATTCGATGAGCCTCTTCAGTTTTTCCGCTCTACTGCGGATGCCGGTTAAGACTCGGCAAGAAAATGTTTCCGCGAAAGAATACATTTAAATATCTAGCGTGTACGTATACACGCAATCGTTGTCGTTATTTTTTTTTATTTTAATGAGACGCAGGCGCAATCATAGTGGCAACAGGAAGTACCACAATCTCCAAATGAGAATCACAACTTTGATATTGCTGTTTATTTGGACGTGTCATTTTTCTTTTCTTAATTTATTTAAACTACGCGCTTCGAGAGAAAAAATAAAGTTTCGCTCCAACTCGCCGCCAAGTAATTACTAGCGCTCGATACGCTGCTACTACACTAAAAAAAGAGAAAAGGGAAAAAAAAGGAGGGATTGTTGATATTTGGCGCAGTGAGGTTCACGGTGTTACTCGGATAGAAAGGGCAGAGCTTACTAGTCATCTGGCAATGCTGCACCGTGTTACTCTTTTTTGGAATAAATCGGGCGCCCGCCATTGGACGACACTGGAATTTTAGAGAAAATTTGTTTATTCCCTCTCGAAGTTATCCGTTTTCATCCAGTTGTGTTTAGCTCTTGACGGCTAATTACTATCAAATCTGGAGGACGAAGAATTTTGTGATTCCAGTGAGAGGGGTGAGGTGGATGAAATGGCAGGTACAAAAAAGTTGGAAAAGAATTTCACCCGAAACTTTTTCGTGTTTTTTTTTTGGTTGTATTTCACTCATTACCACTGATGCAAAACTGCTTCCGTGTTAACGGATATGTCTAGATAACACTGGTTTACTTCCGTTTTGAAATACGTGTTGAGGCGTAATTTATCACTGACAACCGTCTTGTTGACTTCTTTTACAGCTAATGGCGAAATTCAGTGGTGCTTCTCTCAAGTTAAAGGCACACTAGATGATGAAATCACAGAAGGTAAAAAACAGCATTTCTGTGCTATTCCATGTAGAATGCTTTCTTGACTGATAATGCCATATTGCTGTATCTGAATTTTCAGCTGACATCATTTCCTGTGTCGAATTCAATCATGATGGGGATTTGCTGGCCACTGGTGATAAGGGTGGACGGGTTGTCATCTTTCAGAGAGATCCAGTGGTGAGTTTGACATGACAATTTCATTTAATTGTTTCATCAAGTATACCTTTGTCTAATACTCCTTGTGGTCCATTGCAGTCGAAAACATCAGTACCTAAACGAGGAGAGTACAATGTCTACAGTACTTTCCAGAGTCATGAACCTGAGTTTGATTACCTCAAGTCATTGGAAATTGAAGAAAAGATCAACAAAATCAGGTGGCTAAGACGGAAGAACCCAGCTCATTTTCTCCTTTCAACCAATGACAAGACAATCAAACTCTGGAAAGTATCTGAACGAGACAAGAGAGCAGAAGGTTACAATCTGAAAGATGAGGCAGGTGAAATGAAGGACAGGGGAGTTCTAACAGGACTAAGGGTAAGATTCACTCACAATTTTATATAAATTGACTTAAGCTGGAAAGAAGTTTTCTTTGAGAAAGTTCTGAAATTCAACTTTTCTCTTCCCATCACTAGGTTCCAGTGTTAAAGCCAATGGAACTAATGGTTGAAGCATCACCACGTCGCATCTATGCGAACGCACACACGTATCACATCAATTCGATCTCCGTCAACTCAGATGCCGAAACGTATTTATCTGCTGACGATTTGCGTATCAATCTGTGGCATCTAGATATCACGGATCAGAGTTTCAACATAGTCGACATAAAGCCGGCCAACATGGAAGAGCTGACTGAAGTCATCACGGCTGCCGAATTCCATCCGACCGACTGCAACCATTTTGTGTACAGCTCCAGCAAGGGCCTCATCAGACTCTGTGACATGAGGATGGCCGCTTTGTGCGACAGACACGCTAAACGTAATGCACTCTTGTTTATTATCCTTTAGTTAATTAGGTTTAAGGTGTACAATTTTGTGGGTTACAATGTGAAGGCGGGTCAGGACCCTGCTCTACCGGACTTGAGATTAAATTCATTAATATATCTTATCGGGGATGAAGGAGAGATTTCGAACCGAAGCATTTTGGTCCATAACGTTACTTTGACAGATTAGTTGGGCGGCATTTCAAGTGATCTCAAAGTCTAGCCAGCCGTATGTCTTTTATGGGATCTTGGGAAGCTTGACTTCAAAAGTTATAAAGATTGGGAATGCTGAAACGACCCAATCTAGGAAATTTTATTATTTTTTCGAGAGCTCTGTGTGGTCATAAATTTTTAACAACTTTGTATTTACAGGTGGTCGTACTAGTCTTTATTTGTCTTTTAAAGTTAAAATTTCATTTGTATTTATGTTATTTCTTTTTTTCTAAATATTTAGTGTTTGAAGAGGCGGAAGACCCAGCCAACCGCAGTTTCTTCTCTGAAATTATTTCTAGCATTTCCGATGTGAAGTTCTCCCGCTCTGGCCGTTACATGCTATCTCGAGATTATCTTAGTGTTAAAGTGTGGGACTTGCACATGGAGACGAAACCGATTGAGACATATCCAGTGCACGAGTACCTCCGTTCCAAACTCTGCTCACTCTACGAGAACGATTGCATCTTTGATAAGTTCGAGTGTTGCTGGGGCAATAACGACCAAGCCGTTTTGACGGGGTCGTATAACAATTTCTTTCGCATGTTTGACCGTACTTCCAAACGCGATGTCACATTGGAGGCTTCGAGAGAAATTGCCCGGCCCAAGACGACACTCAAAGCCAAGAAGATTTGCTCGGGAGGCAAACGAAAAAAGGATGAGGTCAGTGTCGACAGTCTGGATTTCAACAAGAAAATTCTCCACACGGCCTGGCACCCGACTGAGAACATCATTGCCGTCGCGGCCACCAACAACCTGTTCATATTCCAAGACAAGTTTTGAAGAATTACGGGGGAAAGAAGGAGGAAAGAGTCCAGCCGGAAGTGTTCAGAGATTATTAAAAACGAGACTTAAAAAAAAAAAAAAAAAACTAAATTGAAAGAACAAAAACAAAAAAAAAAACAAACAACAAAAACAAACAAAATAACAAGTAATAATTTGAAAACAAAGAGAGGAGTTGGCTCGTCTTGTTTGTTGCCTGAGAAACGCTTCCGAATGACAATTCTTCATTTTGTGTTCGATGATTGATGGCGCAGTCGTGCCAGCAGCAAAAGAATACTGTAAAGCAACACAGCCAAATCGTTCATCTTTTGCCATTGGACGACTTTGCCCTCGTCATGTCTTTCTTTTTGTTTGTTTTTTTTTTTCCTTTTTTTTTTTTTAAATTTCGTGTCGGAACAAAAATGGAAACGGCTGACTATAGCGACTATACACCTTTCCCGTCTTAAATAACTTCTAAGGCTCTTCTTCTTCCACTTCGTCTTGAAACGCTGCGATAGCGTCCGTCTATGAATGTTCTCCACGGCCCCTGAAAAACCTGACTGACCGACGGTCAAACTATGTCAATGGTCCCAATTTTTCTTTATCTTTTTTTCTTGCAGCGTGTCAAAATGTTTTATTTATTTATTTTGCCTCCCTCCATTGGCCTAGAATTCCGTCTCTCTTGCCCCCTCCCAGCTCTCGGCCATTTTTGCTCCTTGCTCGAGTCGCTATAGTCGAGCAATCTACCACGCAGATCTGACAGTTTCTTTCGTCGTAGGACATCATCGTCTTCCCCGAAGAGTTTATATCGAGAGTGAGGTTTAAAGCGAATGTGAGAGATCGTGAATAGATGTGATCAAAAAGGCTACAAATGGTTCAATTCCCGCCCTGATGCACGAGATTTGATTCTTCCCACGAGGCGTCCATTTAAAGCCTAGTCAGCTCAAGAGACTTCTTTTTTTTTTTGTCTTCAGCGTGCGGTGGTTACGTGTTGGGAAATGGGAGATGGAAATTGGAATTTGCTAAAGGAGAAAGAGGAGCCAAGATATTAATTTCACGAGGAAAAAAAAGAAAGATATCAAAACAAAAAGAGAGTGGCGAATGCTAATTGTGCTCGACTGTCATGCCAAGAAATTTTGCTTCAGTGCATCCCTTTTACCGTGTTTTCTTCTACACTCCTTCCAACCTCTTTGTGTGATTGGAGGGACTGTCCGAAACATCGTTCAAGGTTCTTCTTTTAAAGAGCTGGATTCGAGAGAACGTTCATAACTGGAACAACAAATCACGTCATTTTCCGATATTGAAATTCAGTTCCCTCCATCAGACAAAAATGTATCCATCACCTTTTTTTTTCTCTACCACACACCGGCACTTAACCTTTCGCCATCTCCCCGCGGTGTTACACCGACATGCCCTCGTGTAATTTCCCCTTCACCCCCTCTTCGTCTTATTTTTCCAATTTCTTCATTATTATTTTCTAGAAATGGCCCCCAATCCATTTCTTTATTGTAATTTTTTCGATATTTAGATTCACTTGAAATCCAATCTTGCGTTGATGAAATGATTTTCTTCTTTTCACTTCTTCCCCTTCTTCCTCTCATACGTGTGAAGTCGGCCACGTTGTACGTTGTACAGATGTGTCTTTTTTTGGTAGCATGTGGAACAATACACTGACCTTTTATGATCGGGTGTTACTCGTGCTCTTGCCTGCCTACTAAACCTACACTACAGCAAGGGCCAGGGTTCATTGGGTACGTTTGCTTTCACCTGGATATTGTTTCTGCTGTTGGATGGTCTTCAGTTAAAAGGTCCAGTATTACGAAATTGCGATTGTTAAAAATGTGTTGGCGAGAAATTGAAATCACCAACTTGTTCATGGTTGATTAGGTGTCTGAACTCGAAATCGATATTCTCCATTTGGAATATTGGCTTACAAACGCGGATGTAACCTCGTATAGGTTATAACCAGTTTGGCAGAAGGATAAAAAGCCATAAAAATTTGCTTTGTTTCTTTGGAGGGGGTGTGACTTGACAATGTTTGAAATATTGGGCTCCATTAAAATAAGAAATCAACTGTTGTGTATTCAATTTTCCGAACATTGATTTCAAGGTTTTCGGTTTATCTCTAATTTTGTTGGAGTCCATTTGGCTATTTCCAAAGAGTCTTACAAAATTACAAAGTCACATTTAATGAGAGGAATTTCAGAGGTAATTGGTATGTTGAAACTACTTTTTATCGCTTTTTATTTAATTCGCGACCTTTTTTAATTTTCACATTTAGAACTCTCTCCTTTGCTTGACTTGCTATGCGACCATGGTCTTATTGTAGTGGGTCAGTTTTTAAGGAGGACAAGGAATCCAACCCGGTTTAGAGGACTTTTTGACTTGATTAAGGTAACATCAATTTTACTTTAAGCCCTGAACTCATTTGAGTAACACACAATAAGACACGTATACCTAAAAGGGTGCGAATTTCAGTCAATGCCATAAGAAGAAGGGAAGACATAAAGGAACATCATTGTAAGGCATCCGGCTGAGAATAGCTGATTGTGCAATGGGAAGGAGAAACAAACTCCCCGGATTGGCATGACGTCATTCGCTGACGGCCCAAAGGCATCGAGCTAGAAGAGAATAAGACGAACTACGTAAGTTGGGAAGAAGAAGAAAGCTCTATGGCAGCAGGGCCCTCATTAAGAGGCTCGCTTGTATTATTAAATGCGTCTGTGTGTTGGTAACGTTGTATAGTCGTGTGCTCTTCAGAGAAATCACTAGGATAGCAACTCGTTGTTCAGAAGATGAGAAATGGGACGATGCAATAAGATCGTACTGCGCTATTACGGAGGCGAGCAATACCTTAGAGCTTCTCATTAGAATGCAAACCATGCACGTAGACAAATTCAAAAGACGTGCGACTATCTAAACATCAACACAGAGTTTCCACGAAACGTTCGTTTGAATATTATTCGTGAAGCCCGCGAGCAATAATGGAGTGCTGAGGCTGTCTGTTGAACAGGCACGCAGCCATCACGTGATGCGTTTATCGTCCGTTAGGCTTTGAATCCGTTTCTGCGGGGAAAACCAAGAGGCAGTGTAATCACGATCGCTTCCTTCCCTTTTCAAGCTCGAAGAACGTCAAAGTGTAAACTAATTGTAGCGTTTAAACGATTAAAAGCCTTTGCATATGGGAGAAAGCGTTCCTGAGAAATAGCAATGCTAAATGATAAGTAGCAAGTCATGCACGGAAGTCGAAAAAAAAAATGCGAGTTTTGTGTTGAAGGAGTTAGACATTAGAACCCCCCATGACAAAACTACTTTGACTAACATGGAGGACAAGGACAAATGCCGAATTTGCTTTCGGTTGCTTAAAATAAGAGACTTTTTAAAATAACTCGTGAGCCAGATTTCCTTTCCACTTTCATTTCTGTTAAAATCCCCCTCTAGATTTGTTTAAGTTAACCTATAGAAATAAGTGGATCGAATGACGACGTTACACAGCCATCAAGGCTATCCAGCGAATTTCAACCGTACAATAGGATGCCAGCCCATATAGAGGATTTGTTTATCGTCGAACTAGTAGTAACTGGATCTATCTGGTCTAGATTGCCGTCCGCGATCAAATGTTGCTATAAAACTTGTGTTGCTGTTGGCTGCAGACATGGCCATATGGCGAACATGTCGTCTAACTCGGCAGCGCAGTTTAAACAGCAAAATTTGTGATTAGACATGATGAAGTGGGTTAAGGCTGGAGGATGTCGGGAGTTGAGGCAAGGTCAGCTTTTGCGCATAACTAAAGAGTCTGTTTCTTTTTTCGAACAAGGAGAACGCTTTTGCAAAGAAAGAAAGAGGAAGCTTGTTAGGATAATAAAGGCCATTTTAAAATCTCACTCTGCAAGGCTAGTCACGTGGACGGTGAAAAGACTTGTATATATAAAGCGCCATCCGAAGTTTGTCTTCGTGAACGGTGAAAGACACGCGTTCGTGGAATAACGTTTTCACGCCCAATGAGCTTCCAAATATGAACGTCGGCTTTCTCCAATGCGGCAAGAGCAGCAGATCTACTAGCGAATCAATACTTAATTTCAATCGCTTTTAAGTGGATTAAAAGTAGCTTTCTTGAATCGTGAAATTGGCAGCAAAAACCCAGAATTATGTAACTTGTACGTGATCTTTTGCACGTGTAGTACACTATATCTTCAGGGGGATAGCAACAGCTGGTCAGATGACCTTTTATTTTTATTTTTATTTTCAGAATATAACCATTCCCTGTACCTTTGTTTTCCAGTTACTGAGACACACAGGGGCGTTTTCCTTAAAAAAAAAGTCCTCTGCTGGTCTCTCCCCATCCTATTAAACCACCTGGTTTCTATCCTCCTCCTCCTCCACCACACTAGGAGCTTTAAGTCACAGCACACCTTTTTAGAGTGAACGGCTGCCCACCGCTGGGTTCGGCGTGGGGGTATAAATGGCCGAGCCTTCCCTCTGTTCCAGCACAGTCAACTTCCCGACATTGTTTAGCACCGGTCAGTCAACTTGATTCACCTCTTTCACGAGATTTTCGCTGATCACCGACGAAAGCTTTTTACTTGACAATCATCACTGAATTATGATTTATTAGTACAAAGCATTCGTGTTAATGAAGAACTTTCCCCTATCAAGTCACGACTTGTTGCTGCTACTTAACGCCAAGTAAGATACACTTTTATCTATATTCTTTGTCACGAATCGATTTTATTTAAAAATGAACACTCATTTCCGATTTATTTGGTTAAATTTTTGTTTGATTTTCTTTAAAGTTTACACCTTAACCTCCAATCCCTCCTGGGCAGTCGTCTGGGAAACTCAGGCAATCAGAAAGAATTGAGAGTAAGTCCGCTATTAAAGTAAAAACTTTTATGTAAGCAGAATAGAAATTTCAACTCTCGCTTTCTTTTTTTTCGCAGGTATTGACGCTGCTTCACTACGTCCCTTGAGGTAAGCTACCAATTCAATTTTTATTTTCAATGTTGCTACGTTCTTGTGCGTCGTTGCTGAGACCAAAAATGGCAGGTTCAAACAACCGATAAGAAAAACTGGAAAAATAAGAGAACTCATCTGATTCGTTAGCCGAGCTTTTTACCTTTTTGAGGTCACTCGAAAGCCTCAAGCGATTTGCTGTTTTAAAAGTTATGTTTCACACATTTTTCACGGGGAAAGGTAGGAATGGGAAACGATAACCAAATGTAGCTGCTGTCGGTTATTTTGGCTCGCTGATGACCGTCCTCGGCCGGTTTCGCTATCACGTGCACATTTCGTGTTCGTTTGGTTCGAAAGTCTTTTCCTTTTTTTTCTAGCTTTGTTATCGCTTTAAAATATACGCCTTCAACGCTTTGCGATATGTTGCGACACCGTAAACTTCCCATGGTAACTCTGAACAAGGAAGGAAATGGGGAAATGGAGAAAACCCTGTTAGCAAGTGAAACCGCGGAAGCACTGAGGTTGAACTGAGACCTTGTTCCGCTCGAGAGGATTTCCGTTTCGACTCGTGTTTTTGCCAAAGCGGTCCAAGGCCCACTAATAGGTGAAAAAAGCGGGGATGGGCTTACATATAAAAGACATGCTCGTCCTACATCTCGAAAGTCAGATCTTGCTGGTTGCTAGTCAAGACTCGATGCAAACTTAGTTCCTCTCCTGTACAATAACTATCACTTAATTTAATTCTTCACGTCCTACTTATGCGTATTTCAGTTTTGCTAAACAACTACATACTGAAAATGGTGCAAGAATCTGGATCAAAGTCTTTCATGAACGTCAACACTGCCGTCTCCCGCAAAGACACTGGATACGTGAGTGATCCAATGGCTGGCAGGTAATCTGAGAAACCCTTTAGTGGCTGCCCTGATTCGCTTTACTACTCGATTTGTTCTGTGTGTCAAACATTTACAGGACCCACAGCCAGGTTGGCGTTAAGCAGCAGTACGGATCGTCGAGCAGCAGCTCTTCATCAAGCCAGAAGATGGACTCGCAAAAATACGGAGCATGGGGCCCGGTCTACAAGAACAAAGATCATTTTGCCAACATGCATCTCTTTTAATGAATTCTTCGTTTCAGTTTTCATATTAATTCCCTTGTTCACACCATCCATAATTTAAAAAAAGAAAAACATTGTAGTATTCATAAACAACTTCACAAAATAGAAGGTTTTTTTAAACATGGGCAATCTTAAATAGTAGAATAAATAAACGATAAAGATGAAATTCTTAAATACAATTGTTTCAATTTGCGATTAGTTACAAGGGTAAACAACCAAATCTTTGATTGGCTTACGGATGCCGCCACTAAAATCGAAACCTAAAACGGAGCTGTCGAGGGCTACATACAATTCTGATGAGTCAAAATCCAAGCAATACACGGGCGAACGCAATTCCGGCTTGACAAAATAAAGCTGAACACAGCGGGTTTGTCTTTTATCCCAAAGGCGAACTCCTCCATGTGCGGCTGTTCCAGTCAAAATGGTCATATTGTTGTCGGTTGCGATACAGTTGATGGCAGAATCATGAGGGTCGTCCCACACAGAGACGTTGCTTTGCGTTCTAGAATATTTATGCAACAAGATGACTATCAAATAACAATGCCAAACAAATCGTGAACAAAGGTAGTCACCTCAAGTCCCAAAGACGTAATGCAGAATTGAAATCGCCCGTCAATAACTCGTTGGGGGATTCAAAGTGCATGTCGTAAACACCTTCACCGTCTCGAAAATTGTCTCGCAAAGGACAAATTAAGGCACCGCTAAAATGGAAAGCCATGGTTATAAAAGTAATTCAGTGATGAAAATGTTTAGAAGAATCTCATATTCCCGTGAGTTACGTACGTTGCCAAATCAAACAAATGAGATGGTGGAACACCGCCATGTCCGGCAGTCCCCGTGCAAAATAACGTACCGGAAGGATCGATATCAAGGGACAAGATTCTGTCATCTAAATAAATCTCTTCTATTGCACACTGATTTTTCCAACTATGATTCAATACTGAATTTGAGTTGTCAAATCGAAATATCTAGTGAAACCGCACATCATCTAATCAATAAACGAATACAATAATGCGATAACAAGTCTAATTGATAATACCTTGACGAATTTGTCTCTTCCTCCAGACACAATCACGTTTTTGAACAATTTAACAGAAGCAACATCAGACGAGTGGCAATTGGTTTCTTTAAACTGTAATCTTCCTGTAGATGCCTTCCAAACAAAAACAGATCCATTTCTACATAAATGAATGATTTTATAAATTAGTAGTTTGAATAAGATTACGTTTCAATGAAACTTACGTGTCGCCTGCCACAACTACATCTTCGCCGTCATCCTTGACGACAAATCGACCCATGTCTCCTCTTGAACCGGAGAGGTTCAGCTTTGGTTTAACTCTTCCTGAGAATGGTTTATTGTGATGAAATGCAGCTGCTGGGACCCTAGGGTATGCTCTGATATGATTTCCTATATTTTTAAAGAATTATTATGTATGGAAATTGACTAGAATATGTAATTTCAGTCTATTTACCTGTTCCAACCCAAAGAACATCTGAGTTAAGTACCAGCCAAGGAAGTACATGCCTGGAATTTAAAATATGCAAATTTCATGAGCAAAAATTATATCTGCTTCTAATAAAATCTGATTTCACTTTTCACGAATGGATGCAATTGGTTTGACCAAGCAAACCCCTTTTTCCCAATGCTTGTGAACTCTGAACCTGAGTTGAGCAGACAAATAAGTGTGAATCCTGCAAAACGATGCTAGATTAATGATAGGAGATTAGAAAACATGATATATATTTAGCTCACTTCAACTGAAAAATTGATGAGGACTGATTGACAAACAGGAGTTGTTTAGCTATCTGTTCCCACAGAAAACTATCTGGTCCTAGAATGGCATAAAATCTGTGGCAGACTTGGGCAATCGCTGGCCACCAGTCTTGTCCACAAATAGCAAAAATATGTAACAGAATATCAGTTGGCAGATTGGTCAACATTAAGATATTTCCTTCAATGTCTTTCAATGAGTCCTTAACCAAGGAACCGTTGTCGACATCCAATTTCGAAGAATAACTCATTCTTACAAACCAAATAACAAGTTATTATTGAGTAGAGACGACAACACATGATCTAAGTATCCTCTGAATTGATGGCTTTAATTTGAAATTCAATCGGTAAAATCTCAAAATTATTGAAAAACCAACACGAAATATTACTAGAAAAAATAAAAATAAGAAAAACACTGAACAAGTCTACTCTAGATAAATGTTGATATTTTCGAACTTAAAGTTCGTCTGATCCATGTTTTCTTTTTTAGAGAAACAAATGACGATCAATTTGAATTGCCCACCAAGGCCATCAGATGGCGATACTTGTTAGTTATATTGTTATTCTTGCATAGAAATCCTAATGCCAAATGCGCAGATCAGTCGATAATCAGCAGCTGGAGATTGGCAATCAAAAGCCAGCTTAATAGTTAATACTTAATGGCTGATAACATTCCTGAATCATTTGTTGAAGATACGACTTTCTGAAGCATACCGAGTCATTTTAAAGTAAAACCCAGACACAATTGTTCAACTCCTTTCTTGCCTACTCATTTCGATGCAAAACTTGTTGTGTGTATGTCATATAATGAGTACAGTTTCGTTGTACTCGACGTGAATGAACTGAATCGTATCGGTCACGACATTGCCACCATGCATTGTTCTTCCGACGTGTTTAGATAGGCAGTGAATTGTTCTTGTAACTGGAAAAAAAAGCATTGACTGGAGAAAGGCAATTTCGAACTTTGTTGTTGTTCAGTTTCCACCCGTCAGCAGTGTCCACGGAGCTGCAGTGCGTCAGTGGAGGCGCTTCGATCGTTTGAGAATCAGAACTTTGGCATCGTTTCAGTCTACGCGACCTGTGTATTGTGTGCTCAAGTCGCAGTTACATCAACCCTCTCACGAGTGCTCCTTCTTCGCCTGGCCATACCATCAATTGACTAAATTAACCTTCGTCTTTTCCAAGGACACTCAACATGTTGAACGTCCGTTTCATCCGAGATGTCGTCTAAGTCTTCCGGTTGTCAGGTAAGGAAGTGACAATTGGCAATATTCCTTGTATGTACCACGTACTTTTAAGAGCTCTAGCAGCTTAAGGGTCAAGGGTTTGGTCAGAAGCTGCTGTCAAGTGGAAGCTGGCAATTGTCCCAAGAATTTCAAGGTTAAAGCTAGACGTGGAACAGGAAATTATAGATGTGTTGCCTAACGAAGTTTTGCCCCTGGATCGATATTCGCACATTTTCTTGGAGGCCAATGGCAAGGTCGGTACGCTGGCTGATTGTTGAAGTCAATTGTTTACAAATTTAGTTATCGTAACTGCCGCTAGATGACAGTCTCACCATTTGTCGCGACATAACTTCCCGCGGGAATTCGTGAGGATTTTTATTTTCCCTGTTCAAGTTTGCTCACACGACGACGACGACGAGGTAAATCTTTAAGTTAAAATTCCCCGTTCAACTATGACGGAAAGCATTTAAGCTGACCTAGGCCGAAATAAACAGAATTGCGACGAAGAACATGTAATGAACGACGCGGATTTGGCGTTCAGCAAACAGCAGCGGTTTATCAATCCGGAGACCGAACAATAGAGCTAGGTTTGCAGATCGATGGCGTTGACGTCACGTCAGACAAGCCTGCCGATTACGTATATATATATTACTCTCAGTTCGCCACAGTGTTGTCAAAGCGACTCGTTTCATCTTTTTGTACGACATTATTTCTTTTTCTTTGCGATGAATCGGCAAAACATTGAATGACATTCCTTCTTTCACATCCTCCATCTCCTCTTGAAAGCCAGAGAAGGGTAGTTTCGATTGTAATCAAATTCTCGATGGGGTTAATGATCTTAAATTCTGGAATGGTTTCAATAGGAATGGCCGATTTTAGTGAAACGTGATTCACTAAAGATTTTGGGTGGGCACTGATTTAGTCAATTTCATTATCCCCATCTTATAACATATCAGATTGATACCGATAGAAGAAAGAAACATATCAATCCCAGTTAAAAAAAAGGAAAGAAAATGGAAAAAGCTAGGAGGATCTGGCGACGCAGACTCTCTGCAGTTCTTGCTTAGGTCTCCGCCCACCTTTGCGTGAAACGACGCCAGCAACAACTTTGCACGTGCGTGGCTCACCCCGAAAAGCAGCGCCGTGGGGAGAGTGAGAGAGAGAGAGAAGGCGGACACACGCACACAAAAAAGATAAATGTATGTGTATGAAGATCAGTGCTGGTTGATCCAGCCGGAGCTTCCGAACGTCATCAAATTGAGCTCGTCGCCCAATTTTTTGGGGGTTTGTTTTTGGTTTTCCATCGTTTCATCGATTGCGTAACTTTCGAGAAATTCTCGTTATCGTGTGGTACGTGTTTCATCTGCGATTGGGGAGGTACAAACAGGAGCACCAATCACGGTAAATAATCGGCATTGCAAATCGAATGGCAACGACAAAATTTCGTTTGTTTTAGAGCGTAGAATTAAATTTTGTATCCCGTCAGTTTTAAATGTCTGTCTGAGCTTTTGATCTGATTTCAATAATAATGATCCCTCCTTCTGTTTGTACATGACGACGTCGACGCCAAATCTGTGCACGAGGTATGAATGAGTGTTCTCACGCACGGAACGAACCATCTTGACAAGTCGCGACCCAGCCTTTACCTTAGAATCACAACCAAAATGAGTGAGAGAGGAATAAACTTCAACTTTAAAAAAAGAAGGGGGCTGGAATAGAAAGTCGTAAAGTTCCTGGTTTGATCAATACTCTTCGCAAACTTTTGGCACAGGCCAGCGCCCGAGCGAAATTTTTTCTAACTCTAGTAGAACTGGATGTTGATTGAATCGTGGCGAAATTCGCACAATCCTCCATACGGATAAATTTTTGCGTGTCGGCCGCTATCCGTATTTAAAGTTGCTCGAATTTTAACATTAAGGCTCGGCATTGTAGAGCACTTAAAAGGTAACCTTCCTTCTCGTAGTAGTAGTATTGACCCGCTTGTGTTCATCGGACTGTCGATTGGCATGCCTAATGAGAGAACCTCCTCTTGTCCTTGTCGACCTGCTCCTCCCTCGATATGCAGATTAGAGAGTCTCTCTCATACATGGCCGCTAGTCCTTCATCAAAATGCTGACAGTTCACGCTGGGCATGTTGCCATGATTCAATATTCGTCTGCTCTTTTTTCCTCCTCCTTCTTCTATATGGCATATAGAAGAGCTCTATCTGGAGAGATCTCATTTTTATTTCTTTACTATTCCTTTTCTTTTCCTTTATTCTTTCTGAACACGTTTTGCGAGAAAAACGAATGACGTGGCTCATCAATTCGAAGGCCTTCTTTTATTTGAAAAAATATATTTCCTGGGCATTTATAGGCCTTCAAAAATGATCTAGACTGATCTCTGCGCCCCGCCCTTTTGCAGTGGTCACTGACAAACGGCGTTATCTTTCGCCAATGTAGGAAGGAACAAATGATGAACAACAATATCAAAAATGGATGCCATATTATCAAGCTCCCCCCCCCCCCCCATTGCCGTTGGTCATTAATGTTCGATGAGTTCCGCTTCAAAGCTCAAAGCTGTTCCCGCATGAGAAGCAGGGTGAATAACCATTCGACCTTTAAGTGCGTCCCGCCGTCTTGAACTTGATCATGAAATTTATATGATCAAGTTTCCTCTTCCTTGTCATACGTATTCCATAGTCCTCTGGAAGTCAACCGCAGCTTTGATGGTTACGGTCCCTCTCCGTGTTATTCCCCTTTCCAAAAACAAACAGAAGGAATAACAAATAACTTTTGCTGCTTCCGAACGATGACGTCGCGTCCAGTGTCATATATTTTTAGAAGCAGGGAAGAATAGCGAGAGCAAAATAACCGAACAATTCATAATAAATAAAAACAGTCTGGATGAAACAGGTCAGCAGATGCCTTTGCCCCGCACACCCAAAGTGCTGCGTCTCGCAGCTGGACGCCGGCCAGCAACAGTAATTTCTTTAGCGAGAGAACGAAACTGAGATTTTCTCTTCTTTTTTTGTCGTGTCAAGAACAATTTGCGGGCTAATTGCGGTTCCTAATGGACTACAACGGCGACCGGACATTAATGAAGCCAAGTGATTTCGATTGGCAGCAGCCCGGCGTCCGAATCGAATTAAAATAGAAAGGGCAGGAAAGACAGACTATCATTGTTGATCACTCTCGATTGCACAAGGATTGGCTTTCATTTTTGCCTTTGGCTCAGTGATGAAGGTCTAATTGATAACATCAAATGGGGAGTGAGCAGCATTGCTACGTGATTACGTATTCCGTTGGTAGGCAATTCGGTAACAATATAGACTCGCATAGAAATTGCGTCGAAGCTCTAGCTCCTATTGTGAAAGATATGGCAAACGTTTTGGGTTGAAATAGAGTTACATGGTTCAAAACGGTCGGCGTCCGTCCTCCTTTTTGCGTTCAATATCCAATATATCAGTCAGCAGCAATTGATAATATGGAAATTGGGAATTTTCAAGTTTTGGCGGTGACGTGTGCAACTTTAGAGAGCGACAGCAAGCATCTCTCTACAAATAGATAAAAGTGGATAAATAGTACCAGTCGCGAGGCGACTGGGTTTCCTTTGTTGAACTGGTTACATGCCAATCCGATTTCTGCTTCAGTCGAGAGGTTAAAGGGAAAAAAAGTACTTGCAGAAGCGTTTGGAATATCTACATGTATCGATAAAGAGTTATTGGTTGAAAAGCTCAGTCTTGACAATGTCTACACTTCTCGACTGTATTACACTTTATAGCGAGACCCCTTTTTTCCTAGATTTGATTTACGTCGAAAAATTCCAAGATCTTTATTGTTGTCATGGGAATAAACGACGTGCATCGCCGTACTCTGGAGGTAAACAAAGCATAGGGGAAAAGTGGGCAGGCCGACTTCACTGGATGTGTGTACGTACGTACTCCGAGACTTGGGAGTGAGAGAGAGAGCTATATACGACACACAAGGACTCCCACCCCGTGTTTTTCGATTGGTGGTCGTTACCCTGTCTTCTCTCTCCTCATGGATGGATCAATATCAGAACATGGCGAAAAAGACGAGTCTCAAGCCAAAGTAAAAAAATATAAAAATAAAATAAAAAACAAGGAGAAAAAAGACGATGGTGGGATGTGAACCAACAAACAAAAGAGACGGACTAGGCCAGCTGGCAGGATGAATGGCCCTCCCCAACACATGCAAACCCTGTCCATCGTGGAAAGATAGGGTTATCTGTTTGACTAAGACTCGCCTCCCCCCCGACTAAACCTCCTTGTACGTCCAACATGCTCTACATGGTTGTCGTCGCAGTCCTCCGTCAGTCGTCAAATATAGACTAGTAGCAGTTGGATTGAATGCGATGTTAGTTGCACCATCCGCTTAGCGCATACAACCAACTTGAGAGAGTGGCCGTCTTGCTCCGTCTATAATCCCCCGCCTCGCATCGCAGACTCTGTGTGTATTCAGAGACGAAGTTGCGAATGATGAGCATTGCGACGTAGACTGTGTGTATATATAGAGGGGGGCCACAGTCAGTGATTGAAAAGAAGAACTCTTAATCCAATCGTGTTTCAGAGATGGGGGGGGGGGACGGCGTCCTTATTAGGTTATCAGGTGCAGTTCAGCCGCGGAACCCAATGCGTCGCAACTTCTCGGATGCCTTTGATTTATTTCCGGCTGGACGCAAACTCGAACTAGCAAGACTCGCTAAGGTTTGATAGCCCGGGATTTTCAATGATTAAAGACAACACATTCCGCTGTAACTAAGGGGCTCTAGTCGAGATTAATTCTTATTTGCATACCTTTTTTTGGGGGGTGGGGAAATGCCAAACTTTGAGCTCTTTCCTATTTATTTTATCGTTTAAAAAAAATGTGTTTGGATTGAGCAGCCTCTGATAACGGGTCAGACAATATTTGGATAATCAAATCAGCGTCAGAGTCGTGAAAAAAAAAGCAAGAAAATGAAATTGACTTTCTGAGATGACGTTTGGCTGAGTGGGAACATCAAAAGACGTGATGGATGAGAGACCTGTTTAATCGTCAATTTCCGATTTGTTGACTCGGTTCTCAACTTCCCAATTTGATATGGAAAACCGGTGCTGCTGCTGGTGGTTTCTGCGGTGTAGAATTCTCGATGGCATCAATAAACGATATGACCTTGAAACGAAAGTATTCGGCGTTGCGTGAGTTTTATCACGTATACCATCAATTCGAATGTTCTCCATTCCCATGACGAAGAGAAAAAATAAATTAAATAAATAAAAAGAAAAAACAAACAAACATTAAAGTCAAATGCAATAGTGTGCAAAGTGCAGGTGGTGGTGATGGCCTAGCCAGCCGTGTATATGCAATTCAACCGGAACATGACATCAGCCATTTGACGTCACGGGAGAGACGAAGGCGCGGTTCGTTTCTCCTCCTTCCGACCGTTCAATCCACCCTCGCTCTGTACGAATGCAATATTATGCAACCATTCGTACCTACCGGATGTACGTAAACGTTTATCTTTTCTGGTCGGGGTAAAAACACATTTATTAAAAAATGTCTTTTTTTGTTTTGTTTAAAAACAAATATCTGCGTCGTCGAACCACTTCCTTTTCTTTCCCCGGCATCGTTTGTTGACCTCAAACCTCCAAAAATGTTGGATGAATCCTATGGTCTTGTGACCAGCCGAGTGGAAATGTTCTCAGTTCTTATCTCTCTTTTTTCTTCTCCGCCCCTCCGTTCGTGTTTGTGGGAGCGGCTGCGATACACACTATAATGCTGTGTGCCGCGTGTGTGTGTGTGTGTGTGTGTGTGTGTGTTTGTACGTATATCAGCTGCTCAATTGGCCCGCACGGAGTTCAGTCGTTCCCTCGGGTCTGTCCTTAAAAATACTCGCGCAACAACTTTTCTTTTCTCGCCTTCAATTTTTCCGCGTTCCCCACCACCACCACCATAGTGTCGCGGTTGTTCTTTGTTTTTCTATTTCTGGCGGATCTTTTTTTTATAATTATTTGGTGAAATCGAGTTTGAAATTCTAAAAAAGGAAAAATAGAAGTATATAAGTTCCGCTTCTTCTTAATTTTTCGTCTCGAGTGGCACACCAAAGTCGCTCATTTTGGATGAATCCTTCCGGCCATCGTCGTATTCTCCCCAGCAAAATTTCCGGGAGAACTACTACTACTCCACCGACCATCAACAGGTGCCATTGGGTGCAGTTGTGCAGTACGAATAGTTTGTTCTCGGTTCGCTGTTGGCCGACCTGAATTCGAATTTGTTTCCCCCAATTTCGTTCGCTGATTGGTCCCGATGGCCGCAGCCGATGCTTGTGAATCCAAGACCCATCTGGGCAAACGCGGGGTAAGGATCGAACTGTGACAGGTCGATCTGCTTTCATTTTATTTTTTGTTGCCGATGACAGGATCCCACAAACGGCAAATTGTGGATTCCGCACGTTTAGATTTTTGTTCTCTATTTAGATTTTGTCTTGTTGAAAAATGTTTTGCTATTTATCATTTTGCCTGTTGTCGTGTGGTCAAGTCGTGCTGCATCCCCGCTCTTTTCGATTCGATCGCGCACGATATACCTACCGGAACTCACCACCCCCCATCCTTGCACCGGCTGATCATCTCCAAACCTGCGAATGTTTCATTGTCGAAACGAAACGGATGACGAATGCCACACAAAAGTAATAAAACAATCAGATGAAATTAGTTCTTCCTCCCACCCGAAATAAGTTCCCCGACAAAATATAGAACACATGAAAAAAGGTATTAACTCAGCATTCTTTGGTCTTTCATTTACCCTAGCGTATGTCTTCCACTCAATGGGGCACTTTCATCTTGTTTTTTATTTTATTTTATTTTATTTGCTTATTATTTCGCTGTCGTCGAGCGAACACATTCCTTCGTGTCGCTTATTCCTTATTTTTTCTTTTTCTGTCGACTACTGATAATATCACGATCGTGACTGGTAGATTTATTCTTTATGGCGAAAGGTCGCCGTTACTAGTGCAAAGCTAGCCAACCGTGTGACGAGCAAAAGGGAGGGGGTCCCGGAACTTTTTGTACTGTCGTCAAATCCTTTGCACTGATCTCTTCTTCTTGGCATCTCCGGCTCCCCTTTTGTGTCCCGTCTCTTTTCTTATGGTCCGACGCGTCCTCCTCTTTTTGCCCCCCCCCCCCCTCCACTCGTTCGGACCAACTCTTAATCACTTGGCCGATGTGAAAGGCTTCTTTATTTTATTTCATTTTATTTTTTTGCGCTTCTCTCCGCACAATGGCAGCCATTGCGCGGAGAGATTTTCCTTTTTATTTTTATATATTATATCTGCGGTAAATGCTTAGCTAGACATAAGAGTGGTATTTCTTTCTTTATCTATCAGCGTCGTAAAAATAATAATAAAGGAACGGCGAAATAATAATATGTTGTAAATTACGCGGGTTTTGGTGGGCGGTATTAAAAAATTGCTTTTCAAACCAGCTGCCGAGTCATTTCCGGTCTTATAACAACGATATCAAAAAGATGTGAGATTAATGATTATTTATTAGATGCTATCTTGTGCATCCAATCGTGACGTCGAGTCGAAATGTGATGCTGATATTATTTGCGGCGCACTGAAAGAATAAGAAAAAAAAAATGCGATTATACAATTTCAAAATTGCGTAGTAGCACTATAACGGTGTTTTTTTTTTTTTGTTTTTTTTTGTTTTGTTTTTTTAAATCTGGTTTCTTTTTTCTAAAGAACAACGTAGTTTGTGTCAAGTTACGCCCACTAAGGTCATGCGGGTTTTCTTATAAAACTTCACTGATCCTGCATATTTGATTTCTTTGTGACGCATTTGAGAGAGACTATGAATGTCTGTGTGCTGTTGGGTTGTGGGCCATCAAATTACTTGATGTCTGGATGACGCAATTAATTATTTTTGTTTTTGTTTTTTAATGGATGAAATTACAGGTGCTGGACGTTCAGCCGGTGCCGGATTACAGGTGCCGGATATCGGAGAAAAGTGCGCGGAGGATAGCCGAGAGCGGTGATGGACTGGCGGTCACACGTCGGCATCATCACAATCACAATAAAGCACAACAATGATGGATAATGAGCTGTCAAATCAGGAATTGGTGAAATGCGTCGTGGTCGGCGACACGGCCGTTGGCAAGACGCGGCTCATCTGCGCCAGGGCCTGCAACAAGAAGGTCTCCCTCTCCCAGCTGCTCAACACGCACGTGCCCACAGTTTGGGCCATCGATCAGTACCGCATCTACAAGGAAGTGAGTGTCAATTTGATATTGAATGAGCTCTCCATTTATCTCCCGTCTCTATCCGCATTCCGGCGCCCCTTTTTGATCCTTTTGGTGGCCGAGTGTCCTCAAGTTTGCGGACGATGCAATAACGATGACACCTTTTCCGAGACCCCATCGAGGATTTATCTCTTGCCGTTATTATCCCGTATACATATCAAACAAGAGTGTGATATGAGTCGACGGTCGTAAAAACAGAAGAAAGTCACCTGACCTATCCGGCACTAATATCCAGCCTTTTTCTTTTTATGCTCGCACACAACGCAGTGTATTATTTCACGTGATTCAGTTTTCCCAGAGAATCGCGTGATATTGTCACGAGAGAGCATTTGGAATTCAATCAGTGTGCGTTTCATTTAGCCGAGACCCAGATTTTTTTCTCTATTGCGTAGAAGTGGATTAGTCATTTCGATTGGGATTGGCTTTTTCCGATATTCACGTCGGGCTAATTGTCTCCGCCATTGTCCGCCCGTAGAGAGAATACAATCATCAGCTATTTCCGGAGTCATTGCCTGGATACCGGCTGCTGATTCGCCCAAAACAAAAGTATCAACGAAAAAAAAAGGACCTGCCCTCAATTGAATTCTAATCACGACCTACATGCCGTTCAATACTCTGCCCGACTTGCTGCAATATTCCGCTTCAATGCAAAGCTTTTGTGTAGTATGTCAACGGACCAAAAAATCTCTTTCGCTTCGCTTTTTTGTTTGTTTTTCGTGCCGTTGTTATAATATTCTTCTTCTCTCATCTTGTTATGTTCGCTCTTCCTCTTTTGATTTCTTGCTACTTTTTATTCAATGGCGTACGCTCTTTTTTTAAAAGGGTTTTTTTTTCTCCCTTTATGTTTGAAGGGCGTCGTTGCCAGACCAGATCGTTTCCGCGCATAAGACTGGGCTGGCTGGTCGTTTTTATTGGAGATTTTCATCGGTTTTGTTATTTATTTCTATCATTTTTTTGTTGTTTTTCTCCCTGGTCCTCCTTCTGGCGCCATAGTCCTCCATCTTCGGATCGTATGGGCGGCAAGTGTAGGTTCGAAACACATTTAATGGACGGCGGAGAATTGAAGTGTTTTTTTTTTTTTTTTTTTTTAAGGAATTTCAAGGCTGCGATAGCAATTGATTGCGTCGTGGAAAGTTATTTTTTTCTTCCTTCCAAGGTTCCAAGGATGCTGGATTGACTGGTTTTGGTAGTTTTATAGCAAATAGACTGCTGCATAGTGTTGAACGAAACACTATGTGCATTTCTCTGGTTTCTTTTTGTTTTGGAGGCCGCTCGAGGTTATCGACTTGCGTTGCCCAATTTCTGCGACGTGACCAAACCGAAGTCACAGAAGAGAGCGTCGGACTTTTTATTATTATTTTTCTTTCCAGACAAATGTGTCGCAATATCCACCCCTCCTTTGTTTTCTTTGCATCCGCGTTTGATTATTTTTAGCTTTTTCTTGCGGCGGCGGTGGCGGCGGCGGTGCAAGGACAGCAGTTCATTTCCCCTCTACAGTATTTTAGATCGTCCTGTTTAGCTTTGTGGTCGGCGGTTGTTTTCTAAATTTTTCGTTATCTTTCTTTTACTTGTCGACAGGTTTTGGAGCGCTCCTGGGAGGTGGTTGACGGAGTGAATGTCTCGCTGCGACTATGGGACACTTTCGGCGACCATGAAAAAGACCGGCGTTTCGCCTATGGAAGGTGAAAATCATTCGTTTTTTTTACTAAAAAAGGTCCCAGCGTTTTATCATTAATCACGGGCTTCAAGTTCTCCAGACAGGCATTAGTGTCGTTTTATTCTTCAAAAAAAAAAAGCTATACTGAAGAACGAGCTTTGGCCTCCCCCCCACTGCCACACGTCCTTCCATAACCAAATGTGCAGATTCCGGCTAGCTCCATCTCGGCACCCAATGCGGAAAAGCATTGGAGGGGGGTTCTGATATCCTGCTGTTGCCGACCTTGGCGTGTCTAGCCATACATGATCTTTTTTTATAATCACATCACGGGCACCCCTTTTTTATTTATTTTGATTTTTTGTTGATGTAAAGTTGTTTCTGTTTTGGCTGGGCTTGACTTGCCCAAACGAATTGATGATGTGATGAACAATCATTTTCATTCCGTTGTTTGCGCTGTAATCAGGGGACTTGCGATAACTTTGCGGTTCTGCATCCATCTCTGTCCATAAAATGAATCGATATTGGCGAAAGGAGTCGACAGAGTGAAGAAAAAAAGAAGTAGAGCGAGAAATTGATCTTATCACGCAATTTGATGAATGTATATGCCGATGGCAACTCTCGCGTGAGGTTTATTTTTATTTTCTCGCCTTTATAGACCGTGGCGAGTCAAGTTCATCTTGACTTTGTCGACACCTCCCCCTTTTTTCTTTTCTATTTGTAGCAATAGGGACGGTGGGGGGTCGATCAAGGAACGTTTTTAAATGCAGGAACCCGCCAACTTTGTATTGATCCAACCATTTCGGTCGAGACTCGTCTCTTTCTCTCTCTCTTCACCTCACGCTTTCTTGCTCTCGTCTCGTACAGCAGAAAAGAAGAATGAAAAAAAAGTGAACTATGTATAGAGCTCTCTAAAGGAAGACTTTCATTTAAAAGCGACTATAGGACTATAAGCCGGAGCACTGCCAATCGCCAAGGAGATCGTAAACCCAGTGGCCAGTTGCCGGGGGGAGAAAAGAAATTCACCAAGAAGCTATAGAAACCTATGGCAACTCTATAATAATAGCTCTTGATATTACTCAAAATACGGGGCTAGGTGACATCTAGACATTTATTATCATTAAATTGTGTTTTGGCTTTGTTTTATTAAACTAATGTTGGGGAATAAATTTGATCCGATCGTTGCGTGGCAGTTACCAATGTCCGACGCAGGATTAATGTGATTTGTGCCAATCTTTGTAAACGCTCAAGGCCCTGTTCCCCAATTATGGTTAATTGATGGCAACGGCTATTTTGGTCGAAATTTCACGAAAGGAATACACGTCTACACGTGTCTACTGCCCCCAGACGCAAATCAAATAATAAAAAACCTTTAAATAGAAAAAAGCTCTTTTTAAAAATCAAAAGTTTTCGGCTTCCGGTTTTGTTCGTAGACAACAGACAAAAAGATCCTTTCAGAGTTTCAGGATAGGCCATAAGGGAAGTATCGCTTTCATATCGTTCCGACGAGAGAAAAAAGAGAGATGAACCGGATCGAAATGCGTCACGCGAAAAAAAAGCAGCAGAATAGCGCTGGTCGATGGAATCAGACGATGACGTATACATATACTATAAATAATAACAACTTCCCTTTTTCTTTCTCTCTCTCTCCATTCACCCTTTTTCCTCCTCCTCCCCCCGTTTCTTTGGAATTATCTTCACTTTCAGATCGGATGTGGTACTGCTGTGCTTCTCCATCGGCAACCCAAAGTCTCTGCGCAATTGCAAGGCGATGTGGCTTCCGGAGATCCGCCGCTTTTGTCCCAACACGCCCGTCTTGCTCGTCGGATGCAAGAACGATCTTCGCTTCATGTACTGCGACGAGACCTACTTGTCCTACTTCAAGGATCGAAACCCGTTTATGCGGTAAGACGAACGATATCAAGGCGGCGCATCCATCTTATCTGCCCTCCATCCTGGTGCTAACTTGATGTCATCGTGGCGAGTGATACGGATGGATTGCATCACCCCAAAATACTGTTTCCGATTATTCCCCATAAGGGAAAAGAATAAGAGCAGATAGTTTTTGTGTGTGTAAGCGGTATGATAATGATTCGTGCAGTATGGGGTGGGAGCCAACTACACAAATAAAAGAACGTCGGAGAAAAGATTTGATGGATCCGTAGAAAGTGGCAAGTCGAGATGACGAAGGCAGAGAATTGATTTGAAATCGTTTTGGCGACCAGCCAAATGGTCGTTTTTTTTTCTCCCCCTCTCCAGTCTTCTTCATCTTATTTCTTTTCGGGTGAGAGGGGGGGTTGTTTCGTGACTCGGCTATATTTTCCCGTTTAACGCACCCTTTCCGTCACACGATCTGCGAACGGCTGCGCGGCTGCTGGATAACATGGTTTTTGTTTCATTTCTTTTCTTTCCTCTATACACATAACGGGGGGATGGATATCATGGACGTTGCTTCACTGAAGTAGGCCGACCAAAGAATGCGACCTCGTCATGCCGGACCAAGCGAGAGCCATCGCATCTGAACTGGGTCTTCCTTATTACGAAACTAGGTAAAAAACACACCATCCATGTTTTTTGACGCATTGAAATTACGAATTAATTTTTTTTATTTTTTATATCGATTTCTAGTGTGTTGACGTATTACGGAGTAAACTCGGTATTCGAAAATGCCATCCGGGCCGCTTTAGTCTCAAGGCGACAACAGAGATTCTGGCTGGCTGGTTTCAAACGCGTTCAGCGGCCATTGCTCCAAGTAAAAATTTAAACATGAAATGAAATATCACACATACCTATTGATTATTAATTGGTTGATATCTTTCAATACTATAGGCTCCATTCTGCCCACCCAAACCGTGCTACCCAGATATGTACGTCTCGGCCAGTACTTACTTTGAGAATTTCCAAACTCTTTACACCCGCCAGGTGAGAAAAAAGAAAAGATTTTAACGTCTCCCAGCGTCTCTTTCGCTGGTTTGTCTCGGTCTTATTGATTTCTGTGCCCAACTCTCTACTATATATTAAATGATTCTCTTTCTTCTGGCACACCCGCTCCCCCCACCTACCTACCTACCTATTTCCCCCTTTTGTTGTTGTTTCTGATCAGGCGTACACGGACGTGATATTTATCACGGGGAGCGTGGGCTTTTCAGCGCACCGATTCTACATCGCTGCAGCCGCTCCTTCTCTGGCCCGGCTAATCGCCACGGCAACGGCCAACAGTGATATTAATTGCTCTGATATTGGCACGAGATCCTCCAGCGATTGTAGCATGGTACGCTGTATAGATTCTTATTGATTGAACGGACCCGTAATCCTTTTCATTTCTTATGTGTGCGACATGTGTGATGGTAATCAGGTCAGCAGTGTGGGCGACACTTCAGCGTCGGGCGGTAGCAGTTATCACAGCGAAGAAACGGATACAACATGCTTGCTGGACGTCGACAGGACACACTATCTACGCTTGTCTAATCGAATCAAGGAGAAATTAAAACGTCGCTGCAGCTTTCAGGTGCGTTCAAATTCGGCAGCTAATGAGCTTAATTAATTGCGTTTGTTGATCCAGTTGTCGTCGACTACTTCCGCGTATTCCAACGACCTCCGCTGCCCGCAGTTTAGCCGCGAAATTTACCATCCGGCGGTCCAGTCGATCAGCGTGGAACAGTGCCAGGGAATGGACCACAGGGGTCGGCCGTGCGTGTCAACTCAGACGGTGGTGACGCTGACCAAAATCGTTACACCCAATGCCATGCGTCAGTGCTTGTGCTTCATCTACACGGGCCAGATTGACACTCGGCTCTGCTCGCTGCAGGTGAGATGACCATTTCTGTCGTCCATAAAATGTGTCACGTCACTCATGAAACATGATCCTTACATCTTTGACTTCTCGTTGCAACTTGTTTATTTCGTCCTATCCAAAATCCTTTTGATCCCGACCTAATTTTTGACCCTTCAGTCGCTTCCGATGACTTTGCTGCTGGTAAGAGCTGTCGTTTTGATTGACTCATACGATCCCCCGTTGAGGGGATTTGGCATGAACTCAAATTGCCCCGTCGAACGTTTTTTTCCTGAAATTTTAACTTTTTTCTTTTTCGGTTCGCCTTTAGGAAATTCGACAAGCGGCAGAATTCCTCGACCTTCCCGAGCTGTTGGCTTTTATTCACAACATCCACATACACGAAGAGTTCCTCAATAACGATGTACGCCAGCAATATAGACAGGTTATCTTCTTCTCTGCCTCGTTGTGTCTCCGGTCCGTGAATTTCAGTTGCTGGGCGGCACCAGAAAAGCAAATTGTGAACAAGACACGGACGGAATTTATAATCAAATACTGGAACAAAGTCCGGGATTTTCACAACGTGCTCTATTTTTTGTTGGCCATTTCGTTTTTTCCGTATAGATAATTCGATCCCGGTTATTGGAACTTGGTTTGAATCAAGGTCTCTATGCCGACGTGCACTTTCTGCTGGACGACGGTAGCTGCCCTGCCCATCGACCGCTTCTGATGGCTCGTTGTGACGTCATGGACGCCATGTTCGCCGGCGATTTCCGTGAAAGCTCAGCCAAAGTGGCAAGTCCAAATTCCGTGTTTTCGCCTATTCAATTCGCCTATTGTATTCGATTTATTTTTAGTTTTTTTTTTTCAAATTTGACAATTCCTTTTGTGCGTGTAGGTGCAAATGCCGGGCGTGAGCGAGACCACTTTCCGTCAGCTGTTGCATTACATTTACACGGATAGAATTCCCCCGCTTCAAACCATCGCCTGCGTCCCTTTGGTCGAATTAGCCAATCGACTCTGTCTCTCTCGCTTAGTCCAGCTCATTGAAAGTTACATGGTGACTGAGATGCAGAGGATTATTGACGCTGGTGGCGAAGTTACCATGGAGTGCCTCATGCTCCTTGAGCCTTGTCAGGTATTTTCGATTAATTCTTATTCATTTAAAATTTGGAACCGTTGTATGACTTGATGTTTTTTCAATCAATAGATTCACAATGCTGATCAGCTGGCCGAGTGGTGCCTGACTTACTTGTCGACCAACTACAACATGACGTGTAGAAAAGCACCGAAAATCTTGAAGACGCTGCACTCGGAGAACCAGGCTCACCTGGCCCACCACCGCTGGCCGCCCGTCTGGTACCTGAAGGAACGCGATTTTTACGACAAATACGTAGCCGAGCGCAAGAAGGAGGAAGGCTTGAGCAAACCGTTGAAACGCAGCCGGAACAATTCCGGTTGTCTCTGTTTCGTTGGCAAGACCAGGCGTGGCGATGATAGCAGCTATCATTCGGTGTAGATGTAGACGATAGAAAGTAGAATGATGGACAAGAGCTAACGAGAGGGGAAATCTTATGGTGACCGTCGTAATAGCCTAAAAAGAGAAATTACGGTTCTTAAAAGTATCTCAACAAATTTTCGCTAGTAGCCCAGCTTGCGGAGGAGACGAGAGGTATCCTTAAAATATGCATGTATGGATTATTTTCACGCCGTAGCGTGACACGGTCTTCACAATACCGTTCCACTATATTTGCCGATTGTGTGTACACTGTACAGTATATACATATATATATATACATATGTGCGTGTTTGGTCAGTGTCGTGCACTTGTCCCACGCCCCTCGATCCCAATGAAATATCCATAGGGAATTGCAATAGGGATTCAATTTGGAAAAGAGGTTTATATGCTGCGTCTTCTATTTAGTAGAAAGCTTGTGCTTCGAAGAGATTGAAGTTGTCATAACAGTGAGTGAGTGAGAGAGAGAAAGAGAGCAAGAGATTTCTCGGTCTCTACTTTATGGCAACCAGTTCAAATCCTTCCTTCAATCGCGAACCGCGCAACTCTGTCGCGGTTTCTTATTTCGCAATCAATATTTGATATCCAAGTATATATATTATGTATATATATATCTATAGATTTGCGCGCGCATTCTGTTGCATAACGAACCAAAAAACACAGAAAAACAAAACAAACAAAATCAATGCCGCCGTTATTATTCTTATCATGCTATTAAATTGAACAGCTTTATCGCATCTTTAAAAAAATATGAACTAGTGTGTACCCCCTCCACTTTGCTCTTCCTCTTCCGATCCATGTATATTCCAACATAATACCCCCCAAATTTCACTTCAGTTTTGCGCGCTTTGTTTTGAGTAAAACGCGGGATAAACGTTTTAAAAATGTGGATTTCAGCTTAAGACAACGAGTCGAAAAAAGTAGATCGAGCTTAAAAATTCTATCCCTATTCAACCGTTAACAAAAAAAGATGCATGAATAAACAAAACTGACTGCCATATTACGTACTACAGCGACCAAATGTTATCGATTAACTAAAAATCAAGAAAGGGTTAAATTATCCCCACTATTTTCGGTCGTGCACAACATGACCACGTTCAAATTTTACCATTAAAAATAATCTAAAGTTGAACATTGTTTCCGTTTAAGACCTTGATTCGCCAAGCAAAATTCTTATTCAATTCGTGGTTTATTATTAGTGCGCGTATTAGTCGTGATGGCTGTCTGCTGTTATAAAAGTTGATCTACTCGAATTAGATGGTATACGTGCTGCTGATGTTATTAAATACAAATGCTGATCATTCTTCCCACAAAAACACTTGATTTGAAAACAAGATTCTTGGTTAGAGTCCCAGACGCTGTCGCATTCCGAGCGCTGTTCTTTGGTACATGGTACTAGTTCTTTACTGACCGCTAGATGCCACTGACTTCAATTGATTTTGTCATGAAGTACAGCCGGTACAGCCTGCATCACGAACACGAAACATGGCAAAACAAATTGTTGCTATTTTATTCTTATTTTTCTGTGATTCCAACCAAATATCGAATTGAACTTCATTTGTGTAGGTTTATCTTGATCTAGTTTCCTTATTTTTATATATTACATCCATTTTTTCAAATTCTAGAAAGTCTGTCATTCCAACAAGTTGATTAAAAGTGCTCAGTTACTTTCCATCCATTCGATCCTTATGCTCTCAAAGTGAGAAACTCACATTTGAAGCCAACTTACAGTGGAATTAGACAAATGTGCTGAGATGAGGTAATTTCCCATTACTACTACCACACCAGAAGAACAAAGCATTGAGACTGTTGTAATTCATATTTTCATATAATGTAGGTATACTTGCTCATGGACCATAGGATCTTTTCCTAATCTTGTGATTTTGATAATGTAACCTGTGACAGCATGTTTGCTATCAAGACAGCTTCTAAATCCATTTAGAAGGCAACCCAGCTGAGATATAGCCATATAGGTAGAGGTTTCATACATACATTTGTGTAAATTTGTAAATAATGTAAATAATTTTCCTTATCCCATTGCTAGAGTTCTTTAGAGTTCCAGTTTCAGTGACATGAAGAGTGTGAAGTCTCATGTGCTTGTAGCCTTGTACATTTACCAGATCTGCTTGATGGGGTTGATCTAAAATCTTTCAGTAAGATGCCAAAATCTCATTTTTGTTTAAGCTTTCTTTTAATTCTCAACTCGTTTTTACAGAACTATTTGTGACGTCTCTTGAGATCGCGAGTCGGCCACCAGTTTCAATCTACAACGCAGTTTCTTCATGGAATCGTAAGGTCCTGACACGGAGATCCTTGAGTCAACGCTGGCTTTTGTCCATGACAGAAGAGGGACTTCCATCAACTTTCGCATCCTTATCTTCACTACGTACGCTCATCCAGCTTCACTAATTCTTGTGCTTCACTGGCGAATTAGATCACTTCAGTTTTCGCTTCCGTCCGCTGAGAGACACCTGCAGTCACTCGCCACGAGATTATGCCCAGGTAACCAACAATTGACTTACTTTCGTAGATTATCTTTTAATAATCTACTTGCGTTAAACTCTGTGCCTGTGTAATAATTCCAAAGTCAGGCCCTTCTTGCGCGCAAACGAAGTGTTACTTTAGACGTTTCTTTTTTCTAACGCTAGATGGCTTTTCGATAATTTTCAGCTGTCGAAACAGTCAGTTTCAGTTACTTTGCACATCGCTTTAAACATTTATCGGCAGTTATTGTGTGGAAAATTTTTTTGTGATAACTAACGATTACTATTCATACAACAAAGCTCACTTGTTAGATTTTTAAAATATGTTTTTGTTTTTCTACTTCCTGTTTTCTCATTTCAGTCAGTAGTTAAGTAAATATTCATTCGACGCCCAAAACAACCCCATATTCGTGATCCTCGTCCAATTTGTGGTAAAGTTCATGTTTTTATTTGTCCGTACGCTTACTTCCGGTTTTGAAAATTTTCCTGAACTATAAGTTCAGGAAAATTCTCGATTTTGGCCAAATTTTATATTTCGTTTAAATCACATCCAATTGACCCCAAATTTCATGGAGATCACGAATTTGTGGTTTAATTTGACGACAGCTCAATGGTTGAGGCGCTGTGGTTACTTCCGGAATTTTTTTAAAAGACTAGTAAGTAAGTGAGCTTTGCTATGTGTACAGTTCTCAATATTGTTAGGTAGATTTTAAGCAATTTAAAGCGCGCCTTTAAAGATTTGAGCAAAAAAAACCAGATCAATGAACCTATATGTATAATGTGACTATTATGTAACTTTTATTGGCATGTCACTTAAAAAAGAATTGTTTTGTCTTTATTCAGGTAATGCAGAGGAGACTTCGAGAAGATGGATTTTCTCATCTTTAAAAATCGTCACCGGTCTCCGTCGGATGTTGCCCCTGCTCCTGGTGCCAACGAAACTCGTTTGAGAAAATGGATGTAAGTTCATCATTTACAAGTTACTCATATTTAGGTTGTGTGTATTGTATTTTAATCCTATCCTATTTTTTAAAATCTTATTTAGAATGCGCCAACAAAATACTTCTGGCAATGGAAAGGGACCATCACTGGCAACGGAAAGGGACAATCGCGACCGGCACCGAGACTCGTCATCAACGTGGATCATCGAATTGTTGGTATTATTTCGTTTGTGTCAGTTAACCCGTTGGCTGCCACGCCTTTGTTCTCCCCTAGCTCCTTAGCACGGGCCGCGCTGTTCGGTCTCGTGGTTTACATGCCGCGGGGTCGGACAGTCACACCAGCCCCAGATTCGCCGAAAGGCCCCG
This sequence comes from Daphnia pulicaria, assembly GCF_021234035.1. Classification (NCBI taxonomy): domain Eukaryota; kingdom Metazoa; phylum Arthropoda; class Branchiopoda; order Diplostraca; family Daphniidae; genus Daphnia; species Daphnia pulicaria. Next base: position 3,123,049 of record NC_060917.1, on the reverse strand, counting down.
TTAGGCAGTGCACCATAGGGACTTCCCCCTTGTCGATACGGTGATGGATTCTAGAGGCGTGCATTCCATCTTCTCCCGTCACCGTGTCAGCCCGGACTTGTCAGCAATGGCAAGTCCCACTTTGGTCATGGATCCTTCAGACGTGGCGCGTAGAGTAGTTTAGAGAGCAGCCTACGGGTTGTATGGCGTGGCAGCCAACGGGTTAACTTAAGTGTATGTATGTATGTGACTGTAAAATGTGGTGGAATTGTGGGTGGAGGTGGGACAATATAACACAATTCTTTTTATAAGGTTTTTGTTCATTGTCTCTTAATTTATACCAAGTTTTGTTTAGGAATTGTATTAATATATTTCTCTCAATTTTAAAGTCTTTCAATTATACAAAAAGTCAGCCAATTGTCTTTTACTTCTAAGATTTGCAAAAATCAACAGTTACATGTTTCTTTCGTAACCTACACTTGAAACATCGTCAAAACACAAAAATACGTGTGTAAGCAGAGCGACTAAGGCAGTAGTCACCTTTAAAACACGAAACAGACGTATCACAACGTAGGATACTGGCCTTGAAGAAATCCAACACCAATAGACACCTGCCGCAATGTTGAAAGGCTTGAACTCTTGAAGTTACTAACAAAACTTTTACAAAAGAATTACCGACATTAAAATTTTTATTTTCTCATTTAAGATCGACAATTAATCCACAGTGACCAACGACCACAAAGACAACCGAAATATAGATATAAAATCAAATAGAAAATTTCGGGTAGTAAGTTATGTAGTAAGTTGCGAAAGCGTAGTTTGTGGTGTAATATTCGGCTGCCTTAGTGGTGTGGTAACTGGGGGCAGAGTAATACTTCGGAGATTCGTTGTAGTTGGTGGTAGTAGCGTAAGTAGTGGTGTAGTACTCCGCTGCCTTCGTGGTGTAGTACTCCGCTGCCTTCGTGGTGTAGTACTCCGCTGCCTTCGTGGTGTAGTACTCCGCTGCCTTCGTGGTGTAGTACTCCGCTGCCTTCGTGGTGTAGTACTCCGCTGCCTTCGTGGTGTAGTACTCCGCTGCCTTCGTGGTGTAGTACTCCGCTGCCTTCGTGGTGTAGTACTCCGCTGCCTTCGTGGTGTAGTACTCCGCTGCCTTCGTGGTGTAGTACTCCGCTGCCTTCGTGGTGTAGTACTCCGCTGCCTTCGTGGTGTAGTACTCCGCTGCCTTCGTGGTGTAGTACTCCGGGCAGAGTAATACTTTAGGACTTCGGTGTAGTAGTTCGAACCATCATAAGTTGTGGTGTAATACTCTGCGGCCTTGGCTGTGTAGTATCCGGTTGTTGCGTATGTTGTGTAGCAAGACGTCGGCGTTTCGGTTTGATATCCACCATAACCACGAGACACCGGTACTCCAGTGGCCATCCCAGCCATCAAGGGTACAACCAACAGCAGCACAAAACCATAGTTAACTAGACGGTGAATAATTTGACCGTTCATTTTCAATAATCACTGCCAAATTAACAAACAGAAAAAATCTATAAATTGATACAAAACTCCATGTAGCAACAGATTATTAACCCTTTGGTTCTAGTGAAATACTCGGTGGCCTTGGTGTAGTAAACAGGAGCCCCAGTTTGGTTGTAGCTTGGAGCAGAGTAGTACTTGAGAGCGTCGGTGTAGTAGGCTGGGGCAGACAACTCGGTGGTGTAGTTCTTGGGGGCCTCGGCGTAGTAATAGATGTTGCGTATGTTGACTTCGTTGTGTAGTAAGGCGGCGGCGCTGCGGTTAGGTAACCAACATACCCAGAAGACATCGTTACACGTGGTCGACCCAGCCATCAACGATACAACACCCAACAGCAGCACGACCCATAGTTAACTAGACTATAAAGAATTTTAAAATTAATTCTCAGTTATAACTAGTAAATTAACATATTAAAAAATATTAAATGACTCACAACTCCATGTAGAAAGAAAAAACAGAATATTTACCCATGTTTCCTAAGCTGGAGCAACGTAGATTGGAGTTTAATACTCAGGAGCCTTGGTGGTGTAGTACTTGGAGGCCTTCGAATTGTAAGTAGGTGTTGACGTTGTTGTTTAGTAAGGAGGCGGCGTGGTATAGTATTCTTTCACTGCTATTTCTAGATATTCACCATACCCAGGAGACATCGATACACCCTTGATGACGATACAATAACCAATTGCAGCAGCGCAGCAAGACAACATAGTTTACTAGACAATATTCAATTATAACGGGAATATTATGCAACAGAAATAAATAAAAATTAATGCACAAATAAATATAAAAATACAAATATTTACCCATGATTGTGAACTGGTATACGATGGAGGATGCAGTTGTTACCGTGTCGGAGATGCTCATTCGACTGATTTTCCTTCGCCTTTTCTCTCTCGTTTTATACGATTTTTTCTCACCCTCACCTCTTAAGCCTTGCGGTTATTTTATCTGCTTGAAAATGAAGTAAACGTCCCGTTCTGACCCAACCTCTACAACACCGCATTGACAGTTTTACTTAATGATCTCCGTGACCTTCGAATGTAGAGGAAATGCAAACTAACCTTTCCTTCTGCAGGTTCACTTTGCCGGGGATGGGTACAACAACCAATATAAAAATGAATACCAAATGGTTATGTAACAAATCCCGTTTCTCACCCAACCTCTACTCCACTGACTGGCACGTTCTACGTAATGATCTCCGTGACCTTCGAATGTAAAGGACATGCAAACTGGCCATTCCTTCTGCAGGTTGACGTTGCTGGGGATTGGAATGGTTCTACAAAAACCAATATAAAAATGAATACCAAATGATTATGGCTTAAAACTTACTTTATCCCAAATGACTCCGTTTCTTCAGTGAATGAATCTTCCATTTCATAATTAAATCCACATTGCCCTTCGCACAATAGGGTCGTTGAGGACCAATAAAACCTATCTCTCCAATATCAGACGGACACGTCACCTTGATTGGGCGATGATAAGTGTCTAAAAGTAACGATAAAAAGGGATCACTGTTATAAAATTATGTCTGACAATTTCCATTTTAAAAAAATCATAGAACTGCGAAGCATTTAACCAACTGTTCAATTTGATTATTATATTTTTGCAAAAGAGATGTTTTATTTTTTCGTTTAAGACAATAATCCGAACGAAAAGATATTATGGTGGTATGGTTAGATAAGGATTGTAGTTAAAAAGGACCTTTGATAGTAGCAGTAAGAGATACAGAAATTATACAGTAAATATCGCCAATAGAAATTTATCTTGGCGCATAATTCGCTGCTGAAGGGCTTCAGTAATTCCCTATAGTTGGAGAACCAGCGAATAACAGTCCTTTTCCTGTCATAATGCGAAGGAATTTTGATCTTTTAGCATCAATGTTTTGCCAAAAAAAAAAATGTTTCGTGAAATGTTGTTTTGGAATATCAACTTGATCGACATGTGGCATTCTTTCACCATAAATTTTCGCTGTATTTTCACCCAACTTAAATACCTCGCCATCTATTTACCTAACTAAATAAGACGAGAGCGAACTAGAGCTTTTCGGGACTGTTAGAGCGCGCGCTCTAGCTCTCTCGTTTTTCTTTATGTTGTGCGTTCAACCGATGCAGTTACGCAGCAGCCTAAGGGGTTGGACGGAATCAAGAGACAGAAAATGTTAAATGGTAGGCCATATCTCGAGTAGAAGGTATCGGTCTTAAGAAGTGATTTAACATTCGCGAATTTATGCAATTCTGAACAACTCATCCGTCTGCTGTTGAACTTTTCGCGTTTTTACTATCGACGACGACTTGCACGAATGTTTTCTCGTCCGTCACCTACCAACTCGCAAGATTGATCTTAACCAGTCCATCTTTGTCAGGAAAATTAATTAGGAGCTCGCTATTTTTATTATATCGTTTCATCGTCTACAGTTTAATTGCCTAGCCTGGAATCTTAGACGCAGCTATCGGCAATGGTCGATAACATGACGAGAGTAGGCGGGCGCAGCCGGCAGAGCGCGAACATCAGGGCATCCAGGCGCCAGGAACAAGTGTCTTATCATTTAAAAGTATCAATATATCATACCATACATGGCCCTCACGAAAGGTCATGTTAACCGGTTCCTTTCATATTTTCAACATGAGCGGCGTAATTTTTTTCCTGCTGTGTTGGCAACTCTTGATTTCCACACGAATGGAACTCATCTATTTTAATAACGGATATGCTATTTTTTAAAGGCATTATTAATAGTTCAAACAAGACGATTACCCAACAAGTACTGTTGGCACTTTCAAAAATCGTGTTTTTGGCTGGGCATTCACTGATAGTTTCTTTTTCTAATGGTAGATGGCAGAATGAAATGTTTACTTTCGTTTCAAAGTGAAAATAAAAAATTTCAAAACCTCGGTGAACATTAAACAAACACGAATGGCTGGCGCCTATAACAATTCTGAAGATGATTTTAAAAGTTCACCTCCTGTGAGCCAAAAATTTGTAAGAAAAAATCAAAAGATCCCGGTGGGGCACATTCTGGCTTCACTGAAATGGAGGAATACTTCAGTGGTTCAGAAAATGACAGGTACACATAATTTTATGACAGTTCATTCCCCAAAACTAATCAAGTTTCACTGTGAACCATTGAAAACCAACAGAGAGCATCAAAGTTTTGTTTACTTCTGATTTGGGTGTGGTGGACTTTCACCCATCTGGAGACTGTGCAGTAGTTTATATTTCTGCAGCGGAAATGATTGAAGGTGTTTTGTACAAAAAACGACTGGCTGGACTCAAATCAGTGAGTATAATATCCCCCTTTTCTCAATCAGTGAGATTGTTTGAATTGTGTTGTTCTCTTTAGGTCAAAGGAATTCGCAAGGTTATTGTGGCCGAAAGAACTTACCTCTCTTTACAGCAGTTTAGCACACTTCAACAGTTTGCAGTCCTGGAGCTTGAACTTGATCTCATTCCTGTGACAGAAAATGGTCTTCATGCTCTGCTAGTTCAAATGGTATGATAGTTCCTAAAATGACACATAGTGCCACATGTTTTATTGTTACCTGTTGCAAACATTGTTTATTTGTTTTGGGGGCTGCATTTCAGGTTTCTGCTGAAAATAAGATATCCAAAAATCCTTTCATGCAACCTTTGAAAATTCAGAGTGACCAATCAAATCACATATCAAATGCACTGAAGAATGTTCCAAAAATTGGCGATAAAAAAATTGCAATGCTTGTTGAGAGATTTGGCTCTTTGCAAAGCATTGCAATGGCTTCCGTTGAAGATCTATCGTTGCTTGGTCCCGGACTCGCGCGTGAAGTGCGGGACTATTTCAACTAAATTTTTCCTAAGTATTATTATTGTAGAATTGTACTGGTTTAAAAGACAAATTTCAGAAAATTAATGCTTTCAATCGTGAATTAATATTTCTAAAAATTTAAATTTTCAAAAATACCTCAAATGTCTCAAAATTGTATTATATTGTGCAAATAAATGAACTTGATTCGCTTCAGTCTATTAAAACATTTACATGGTCGCAAGAAACTAAACGATGAAAAGACAAAAGTTGTGGGAATTTATGAGACTGGAATTTTATTTTAATTTTTTTGATTTTTTATCAACAGTAAATCATCGGAAGTTTTCGCCGACAAATTTACAGCATTCGAATCAACTTTAAAAATCGTTTATAGTTATTAAATTTGCACAGATGTATAGGTGGCTAGAATGTACGTAATTCATATTGGGATCAAAATTGGACATGAAGATAAACGATTATCAGCTATCGCTATCTGAATATGAATAATGTTATTGAAAAGGGAGAAGACAAAATGCGTCATTGCTGCACTAACGATCGCTTGACGTCAGAAAATAAATTTTACATTGCACAGTAAGGTTTTGGTACTGTATACATATAATAATATTGAATCTCCTACGACAATTGCTTACCCCCCCCCCCCCCCCGACCGAATGTCCGACTTGAATGTCGGAAATATCAATTTTCGTCCACCGATCCGTTCTTACCATTGGCTGAGGTCATTTCGCTTGCCATGGACGAGACTACACGTGTTACAAAGAGATTCAGATCGTTCTGGCGTTTGTTGGCCGTTTCAATGACCTCCTCGTGATTGGCTTCGCCTTGAGCGTCGTAATCGGTGATGCACTCGTTGGTGATGAGACTGAAAGCGAAGACGGTCATTCCGCAATGGCGTGCCACCATCACCTCGGGAACTGTGCTCATTCCTGTAACATAATAACAAGTCGTGTAAATGCTTGAAGGAAAGCTTTAGGGTAACAAGAGCGTACCAACTGCATCGACACCCAACATGCGCAAAAGTCTCAGTTCAGCTACAGTTTCGTAAGCCGGTCCGCCAAGCATCACGTAGACTCCTTCGCGGATGTACTGGTCGATTCCAATATCTTTGGCTACTTGTTTGGCCAACTGACGTAGTCGCTGGTCATAAGAATTGTTCATGGCCGGGAAACGAGGTCCAAATCTGGCGGGAGCCATATTAAGAGAAAAGTTGTCATTTCCTTTCTTCATTCCCCTTGGTCTTTTCCGGATTAATTGATTATTTTTACCTTTCGTCATTACGTCCTTTTAGAGGACTGTCCCCGGCGAACCCCTGCATGTTTATGTGATCCTTGAGTAGCATGATATCGCCAACGTTATATGCTGGATTGAGTCCACCAGCAGCATTTGTCACGATGATGTGCGTCACACCCGTAAGTTTCATCACTCTTACTGGCATTGCGCACTAAATAGAGTAAACAAAACCAAGAGAAAACTTTAAATAAGCTGTACAGGAAACCTTGACATATAAACGAATAACCTTCCACAGTGCATATCCTTCGTAGCAGTGAAATCTCCCTTGCATACAAATAACGGGTACATCTTCCAATAATCCAATCACCATACGTCCAGCGTGTCCAGGAACAGTCGATGCGGGGAAATTTGGAATCTCCTCGTAGGGGAAAACATCTTTTTCCTTTAGCAATTCAGCCAAACCACCTTGTGAATATTATTCCAAATTTAATTACAGATTGAACACATGACAGAAACAAATTTTTATCCAACATACCAAGTCCAGATCCACAAATAATTCCAATTCGTGGGCGATGTTTCGTTCGTTCCAGAAGAAAGCGGGAACTTTGTTCGATGACCTCATAAGTATACCTGTTTTTCGTGAACCAGTTTTAATAGACTGTGGATGAGATCCTATGACTATAAAATAGTAAAGCAATCGAATTTCATGCCGAGTCAGGGGAATGTTAGTAGGGTTCAGATTCCACTTACGGATGGGGATCGCCGGGGAAAACGAATTCGAGTACTTCGCGGCCACCACCCGAAGCGTGAGCCGTGATTGGAGTTGGCGGCGGAACTCTGGCAGTTTGGTAAGTTCGCAGTGCCAAATAGATAGAGGCGAAAGAGAGAAAGAAAGCGACCAAAAGCCAAAAACCGCATGCATTTTACATTTTGTTAGTTAGTTAGTACCTTTCCCCGAGGAACACACAAAAATATGCGGGACACTTTTATAGACGACTAAAAACGAGTTTTTTCTTTCCCTTGTCATTGAGAAGTTAACCGTTATAAGCGAGGAGCTTGTTAGCCTTGGGGAAGGATTTCGTAGTGCGTCGTAGTAGGCACACGACTAGCGGGCATAATTTTTCGTTCATTCTACCTGCGTGAAAATGTTAAGAATAGCCAACTTGCTTCGGGCTGAAAATCCAAACTTGCACAAGTTTGCATAAAGCATCATTAGTTATACTTGCCGACCAGTGGTATCACTCGCCAGTCCAAGATAAGCTTTACGATTATCTCGACCTGAACCAGTATTACATGCAGCTACGATATCAAATTACGGTCCAATGGACAGAGCATCAGGCGTTAGGAAATGTAACCAATCTTCTAAAACTCGCTGAACTTGCGACTGACACATCAGATTTTTCCAAAATAATTTCATAGGAAAAACCTGGGTATATATATAAATTCTCGGAGTAGCACAAGATAGCCCCTGGGCAGCGTTGTTTTTGTTTCCAGCTTTCACTCAAACTGAACAACAACTTAGGACCCCCCCTTCTCCAAAGGCGAAAACATATGGTCCGAAGAGATTGCAATTCGGCAAAAATGTTAGCATGCAGAGTAGTTTTTGAAAAACAGGAAATAACTCAAATAGTTGGTGCTATTTACGAAGGTAAACCGACCTTGAAGTTGTTTTTAGTTAGTAACACATGTAAAGGAGAAGGTAGCAGCCGGTAGCAGGTAAAAATAAGACGAAGAACTTACGGTCGGTCGATATCGGGAAGAGGATGTTTCATCAACGGTTCAACATAATGGCCGTTGCTGTTGAGACTACCGTTGGTCAGAGTAACCGTTTCTTGTCTTCTTTCTGGTGCCATAATTCTTGGTTTATTTTTAATCAAAGCTTCTAAACAAAGTCAACGAATGTCGATGTCAGTGGATTCCGCAACTAATAGTGAAGTGACTGCCGGAGAGTGTATGCTGCTCAGCCTTATATAAGGTTGTTCGCGGGAGGCTGTGGGGTAACAGAACACACGCTCGATGGTCCCCTTCCTTCCCCAAGGCCAACCAACACTGCATGGCGCGAGTATATTCAATGCGGATTGGTGGGCACGAGTCGACACACCTCCCGTTCTTCATACGTGTCTCGTTCAATCAAGCCATGAAGAAAACAACAACCTAATGCAACAGCTTATTTATGATTGCAACATACGTGATATTTTCTGCGGTTGCGAAAGTGTCTCGGATTAATTTCCCGGTGGAGAAAACCGAATCACGAAAAATAAGGATGGGATCAATCACACGCGCTAAAAACGATGTAGAGTTCAGTAAACCGAGAAAATTGATACTTATACTGTGGTGTAAAATTTACGCACTTCCTCTTCGATTTTCCTAGCGGGACGACCAAAATACAAGCGCTTATTGTTATGAATTTAATGGCCCTGATTTTAGCGGACCAGATAGGTGGGACTGGATTTTAGGCAGAAACAATGGATGAAAATATGGCGATGTCCTTCTTATATTATTTCCTTGTCAACTATCTGTTGTGGATGTGTACGCCCTTGAAAACATCAACCAAGGTATCTATAACAATAGAAATACAAGGTCGTTAGAAGCTCAAAATTCATCCGGATTTAAAAAAGGCGTTAAATTTTGGCTTCTTTTATTCACTGCTGACCTATGATCTATACATCGACACTTAATGGCTTAGAAATACTTAAATAGCAAATCTATAGAATTACTATGGGAGCTAATGATTGCACCACTTGAGAATTGGCTTTATAGCGTACGTCCTTCACTTTTATAGAAATTACTGCTTAAAAATATGAATTAACAATTCAAACATCGCATGTTGCCATAGGTGACAAGGTGTACCAAACAAACGATTTCTAGAGGCTTTTTGTGAGGTGAATTTTTCGACTTACCCTTCGGAAGTGCAGGATGACATATTGAAACAATGTTCCGTCGATTCTATTTAATAAAGAGAAATTAATTTCTCAATTGAATTCTGACACTCTTGGATAGTCCCGAATCCCGATAGTACCTTTCGTTCGTCTGCAGAACGTCCGGATATCAAGATGGCTCCCGAAATTGATCGTTACTCGAAGACCTGCGCACCAACTTTGTACGTATATACGCATTAGAAGTATATACTGTATGAATATTTGACATCTTACCTATTCTGATAGAGTGATATTGAGATATTGAGATAGAGTAGAGTATGTGATTGAATCAATCTTCGCTTTGCTCTTGATTTCACATTATCCAAGTTTCTTTTAGCTGCTTCAGTACAGCACACATGTACACAATGTTTTGTACAATCTAATTAAAACATGACATGTGCATAATTTATGTTTAAATGATTTCTAAAAATAATTGTTAGACCTGTAGTAAATCCTTTTCCTTAGGCTGTTGAATGTTTACAAAGTGACGAAATGTCTCAAATTCCCATTCATTTTCAAACAATTACATCACTTCTGCCAATAATGAGTTGTTTTTATTTCTTTTAAATGTTTCCTTTTAAATTGAATTGCTTTAGTTCACAATCCCACAACGAGTTATACAGATTTTCGACTGCGTCTGATAAATTGAATAAAATTCGAAAATCTGCTGTCTGTTGCATAGCAACGAAAAATGCCTTCTGCTGTTGTGATTTTTGTCTGCTACTTCTGCACATTTGATTATATCTAATTTTTTACGTAACAACCTTGCCTTCAGTGTTTCTTGTTATTTCGTTTTAAAATCATTCTAGACTTATTTCCTGTGGGTGTGACATATTTTCACTTCATTCAGATATATTTGTCTTCAGGTAGATTAGCCATGAGTAGTAATGTTTACCGGAGTGTTACGATGCTTCTTAGTAGATGGCCATTGGATGTATCCAAAAAAGGACGGTAAATCTTAAACTAAAAACGTGAAAGTATTTTCTTAGCTAAATCATGTACTTATTTGTTATTATTACAGGGATATTGGAGAACACATCCGACACAAAGTTGCAAGCAGTTTCACCCATGGTGAGGTCTCCAAGGTTGACATCCAACAATGGTCAAAATTTATTGAGCATCTTGGAAACATTGCAAACAATAAATCTTTAATAAAACATCCCAGAACATTGAAATCTACAGCAACTGGTTTGAGTGTTGAAGACTGCAAAGAAATTGTATCAACAGACTTCCTTAGGTGTGTCCAAGGACATGTAAGCTTTAAGAATCTACCTGATTCAACTAATAAGGCAGATTGACAATTGACATGTATCATCGATCAATTATGTATGCTCATTCTCAGTTCATTTTTAGTCGGATAACTAAGGAAAGAACAATTTCAATAAAGAAAGTTAGTTCCCCTCAATACTTAAACAAGTTCTTGGTATTAAAATCAAAGCACAACCAAAGGTTTTGTAAACACGATTTTTGGAGCTGTGTAGCATTTCTAAGAACCCTGAGAGACTCGGGGCAAAATTAAAAGAAAGCCCGTTTGGGTTCTACATTTTCGTATCATATAAGCTTCGACGATCCAGTCACGTGGCTTTACCCACGAAACCTTTCAATCGCACAAAGATCCCGAATTCTACTTGTTGCAATTATAACTTGGGGAATTCATCGTTAAGAGACTTATCCGACTTTTTGAAGCCGATTTCCCTGCTATTGGTTTATTGAAGAGAGAGTTTATTTACAAGAAAAAATTCTGAATTTCTTACCCGCTCAGTTTCGTCTTTCATTTGATTTCGAGCCATCTACCGTTGGAGAATGGAGATCAGCAGTAGAGTCGGAAAACCCATGTGCTGAAAATTGTCTGCTGTAGAAAAAATAACAATTCTAAGTCATCGCAGATCGCACGAATCACAAAATGAATTTTGAGTATTGCAAAATATTTATACGTATGTTCCACAGATCAGCCGTTAATGACAAGATTTCATCTCAAGCCAGGATTATGATGAAAATCATGGGATCCGACAAAAAGTAGTTTTGTTATTTTTGTACATATTTTTACTCTTTCTAAATGCTTATTTCATTTGAGTAATGACATTTATATTTGAATTAGTAAAAAGGAACACCGTTTCTTCGTTGAAAATCAGTCAACATCTCATTTGCCTGATTTTTTAGGGAGAAAGTCTGGTGGAAATGCTAAAATAACTGAACGAAGAGTTGCCGTTTTAAATTCAGTGTTCTTAGAGAAAATTAGTGACATTCTGGTTTCCTCTAGACTGGATCATGGTGCAACAAATGTGCATCAACATGGCTTTTTTGTGACAAAGGTAATTGTTATTCTTTAAGAAATCTATAATCATGATTTTGCATATTACATTTCACTAGGTTAAAGTTCAAAATGATGGTTCAGCACTTCATGTATACTGGTATGCAGATAAAAATTGTGCAGCTGTAATAGAAGAGCTTCCAAAAATGGGGGGTTGGTTAAGACATGAACTTTCTCAACTCCATAATGGACGAGTACCCCACATCAACTTTATCTTTGGTAAACATTAATTAAATTACATTTTTTGCGTCGTCTTTGTTTAGATTTTCATTAACAAATTTGTTTAGACCGAAGATTTTATAAATCTACCGATGTAGAAGATCTCCTTAAAATAGCAGATTTTGGACCTGACTATAACCCAGACAGGACTAGTCGTCCAAGCACAATTCCAGGATCTGAGGAGACTCCGAAAGAGCTTAATAAAATTTCTGACGTTCTTGGAATCGACCGAAATGCCATAATGAATCAAGTATGAAAATAATTTATATATTCACTCACCGTGGATTGATTACACGTACCCTGAAATAGGTTTTGAGATCGATGAATCATATTCCCAAGTCGACACCGGTTGAACAGGACAGCAGCAGAAACTTAGTTGACAGTCAACGTCAGGTGGACTTCAAGAAATACCTCCACGAACAAGAAGTTTTGAAAATGAAGATGGAAAGAAGACAAAATAGAGCAATGATGCGCGAGGCAGAAATGGCCAGTAGGCCTATTTCTAAAGAGGAGTCCGATTTGGTCGATGAGGAAGAAGACGAAGATTATATCGATCAAGAAATCGACGACATTAAATAATCTAAAAATAGTTGATAACAGTATGATTTATTGTTGACAAATATGCGCATTACAGTGGTGATTTTGTTCTGAAATCATGAATTATCGATTCAAAGAAAAGACGCATGCTATCATCGCCCTAATTCCATTTGCAGACACAATGTGACACAACCTCTCTCGTTAATCTTCAGGAATGTATAGGATAACAGCGAGATTTACTGCGTCCCTCATTCAAAGCTTGTTACGATAGAGAAACAAATCTTCCCCAAAATATATGTTGAGATCCACGTTAATTTTATCAACCATTTTTTTGGGGAAGAGGGAAAATTAATTTGTAATTTGAAAAAGGCTACTGAAGCATTCGAAAAGGAAAGTCAAAAGACCCAAAAAAAGAGAACTACTCGCACAATTGGTGGCGGGAGGCAAAAAAAAAGAATACGCGAACATGCGCTGTAAGGCTAAACACATTTGTTATATCACAAAAGACGGTGAGCGCACCTTTCGAACATTATTGATGTTGGATTTCTTAAATTAAAGAATGAATTTATGGCATCTAAGGACAAAAAAAAAAGAGAATATCTCTTTGTTTACGGCTTAACTTGTTTTCAGGAGATAGGGACTTTTTCATTTTGGACGGATGTATGCATCGTTGTAATTTCATCATCCTGACGGTGTGGGAGCTGTACGCTGAGGTGAAAGGTGAAGTGCACACCAGAATAAAAAGGATCTCAATCAAAGACCTGCAGTAGGATGTGAAGCTCCCGAAACGTCTGCCCCATTTTGCCGGCCATGGCTTGACGTTTGAGAACAAAGGCTTTTATAGGCACCAATTGACTGTAACACGACATGCACTTATTGAACCTGCAGAAACAAAATCCCTGCGGTCATTAAAGTTTATCGTGACAACAACATCCGCAAGTTAAAAAAATTAAAATGACTCACCGTTCTTGACGTGAGATATCCACCCCAACCGATTGGGTCGGAGTCTCGATGTTGCTTTTAATCACCGTAGCAAAATTTTTCAATACCAGTCTCAATGAATTGCAAGCCGTGTTGACATATCTGTGGCAAATAAAATAAAAACTAATTTAATAAAAGTAGACTTGATAAACCAAACAAGAGTTCAACTTACACTTCAAATTTACTCTGAAGGAGGTCGGCGATGGCGGGTAATAATAACACACACAAATCCAAACTCCACAAGAATCTTTAAAGAGAAACGAAAAAGTAATTATTTTAAATCAAAACGAGTGTAGTTCTAGTCTATTTAAAATATGACTTACGGTCGGAAAATGATTACACTGAGCAAATCTACTACAACGGCCGGATCGTTCATTGTTACTGCCGTCTCCACAGCCACCTGGTTCAAGATGCATAATTATAGCGTCATTAAAACAAGAGCGAATTCTAACGGCAAAAGTACCTTGGCATCCTTGTTCTGCCAGAGATTATAAATTATCTGCAGATTGCGATGCCGACTACTTAAAACGGTCATCATCGGCTGATGCCCCTGGACAATGTTGGTCACGATTTCCATTTCAGTTTGCTCCAACGCCAGGGAACTGGATTCTTCATACGGACTGGACATTCCAGATACTGAAGGGCTGCCACCACCCATCGACACGGAATTGAATTTGCGCTGTAAAGAATCAAAGCGTGTAAGGAAATGACGCTAATTAGCCCATCGTTAAAAAAAGTTATTACCGGCATAAAATCCTCAAGATCGAGGCCTGACGGTTTATCAGACATAATTGGGACGAAATCCTGGTGAACATTATGAGTACTCATCGGAGGTTGTGATGACATGAAAGGGGAATAAAGTGAATTGACTCTGGCTTTCGGAGTGGGTACAGTCAGATCTGGTCGATTGCGAGTTAAAGAACTGGAACGTGATGTCGAATGCGATCGCATATTCAATGAAGGTTCCGAAGGGCTGTGGCGTATGTTGTTCAATCTGGATAAGATAACAAACAATATAATCAAATAGGCTGTAACGAGGTTATTCGATAAAGAGACGACAGACTTTGGTGGATTCTCAGGATCAGAAAGCGAAGGCTGAAGCACTTCTTTAATCGAATCCTTTCGGTGAACCAAATCTCGACGGAGGGGGTTACGGCCGCGCGATGTATGCGGCCCAGTTGGCGGTAAAACGGGCGGGCCTCCACTTAAGTGGGTCACGTCCGGACGTGGAGACGTCATGGCAATTAAATTGGTCGGTGTATGCAGGTTATAGGACTCTACAAAGAGAAAATAAGGACAAGGGATTGAGCAGATGTGGAGAAAGCCAAGAAAACTCGAACACTTTTTTACCTCTTTCTACGCTCGTGATAGATGTGATGGTCTTGTTAGACGACAAAGTTACCGATGATGTACTGTTTCGTCTTTCTCTCATAGTTGTGAGACCCGCAGCCGGTCTTCCGGGTCCACTCTGTGACGTTTTAACGAAAGGTGGCGAAGGTGAAGGTGACGGCCGATGAACCGGACTATTACCCGATGCCGGTGTAGGGAGAGGTGAATGCTGCTGAACCAGATCAGGTGGCGGAGGACGGATAACCTGCGGAATGGCTGGATCTAAAACAATAGAAAGCAAATTACGATTTTTTCTTTTGTTTTACAAATTTAATACTGTGGTCGAGAAAGAGAACAACAACAAAAAAAAAAATGTAACGAGAAAAAACAAGGTGCGACCGCAACCACATGCCTCTGGACAAAAATGGGAAACCAGAGCAAACCAAGAAGTACCAACACCACCCACGCCAAAGCTTTTGCTTTCTTTTTTTTGTTGTTGTTTTGTGTTGAATCGACTCACCCAGTTTCACTTTGTCGCCGATTAGTACCGTGCTTGACTCTTTGTCCGAATTGATCTCGAGCGGAGGGGGGGTGCGAGACACTGAAAATGCCAAGAAACACATGAAAATAACAAAAATCACGTTGTTCCAGTTAAGGACTTTAGAAAGTTTGTTTTTTTCGACAAATATCCCTATCGATAAATGGCGGTTTTGTTCACTTTACGGTTCACAAAAAAACCCATTAACTCACATGACTGTAGCAAAAAGAAACATGACAAATAAGGAGTTTTGCGCGCGTTTTGACACGGCACACAAGAACCAAATTTGGAATGACTTGAGGTAACTGGAACAACATTTAAGTAAGACGATAACCACAAAATGATGAAAAGTACCTTTCCGAAAAATGTCGTGCGACATGCAAAAAACCTGTGAACGCACACATAACCTAAGAACTAACGAACTAAGAAAGCCATTCGAGACTTACACTCTCTACCGCGAGGTTGAAAGATGTTGTGGTAGTGGTTCAAGTCCTTAATGTCTGCAGCGATGCCGTCGTCTTCCGTCTCAGTGCTCGACTTTTCATCCGACTCTATTGTGTCGTGATTCATCTTGATCTGACTTTGGCGCAAACCGCCCGGCGGTCGCTCCTTGTTGAAACTCTTGCGAAAAGATACGCCGTGCTGGAATGCCGTTCCTCCGCCTCCTCCTCCTCCGATGCCAACTCCTCCTCCGCCGAGGCCAGAAGAAGTCTGTAAAGAATCACCGAAGGGTGCCACTTTCTTCAGGTCGATTACGTAGATCGACACGTTGCTCAAGTTATACGAGACACCAATCTGTAATTTAAAACAGGGGATATAAAAAACCAGATATCCATCTAAATTTGAACATTTCTTACCAATTGGCCAGAGGTGACGGCCATGTCTTGGATACGACCCCATGGAAGTGGAATACAATCCAGGATACGGCAAGGTTCCCATCCATATACTCTCAGTCCATCTTGAGCTGCACTGAATAAACATTTACCCTCCGGATGGAAATAAATCGATCTAAGAATCATATTTCAAAATGTTAATGTCTGTCCATTGGTTTTCTATACGAACAATTTATTCGACGAACCTGATGCCACTTGTTTCTGGATCGGAATTAGAGACTAACGTAAAGTTCTCCAAATCCCAAAAGAGGACGCGTCGGTCAGCGGCCCCCGATGCCAATAAGAACTCGTGCGGGTGGAACACGACCTCAGTGACTGCGGCTGTGTGTTCACGCAACTCAGACAAAAGTCGGCCAGCTCTCAGGTCCCATATCTTTTTGTAAGCAATCAAACACAAACTGATGACTTGATTGTCCATTTTTTTCCTTTTTTACAGAAAAGGAAACGAGGAAAACCGAAAATACCTTGACGTAGCCATCATCACCGGCCGAGGCCACCCACTGACCGTCGGGACTGAATCTCAGACTATTGACGGTCGAACTATGTCCTTTATACGTGAAAATGCAACCTTTGCGTCGAATATCCCACAGCTAGCAGGACGAAAAAGGAGTTTTGATGAGTGAAGAAAACATAATAATGAAATGTGTGGAGGTTTACTTTCATGTTGGTGTCTGTTGAGCCAGTGGCGAGAAAGTCGCCGTAGGGATGGAAATCGAGGGCTTTGATGCCAGCCCGATGCCCAGTCAGCGTGCGCACCATCCGCGCCGCCTCCAGATCCCACACCTTGACAGCTCCAGCAGCGCTTCCCGCGCACACCAATTCTTCCGTTGGAGAGAATCTCACCGCTTCAATAGCCGTTGTATGGCCACTCAGACTCTGTTTTTTTTTTTAAATAGAAAAAAAAAAAGAAAAACCATTTATAGAGGACGACAAATTCTTTTTCCCACGTTTGGCAAGAGATATCCACTCCATCCGAAACATAATGTTTTCTTTTTATGATTTTCTTGAAAGAGAAAAAATTAGGTTCTTCACGGTAAAAATTTATGTTTTCACGAACAAAGCCGAAAAATGTGTTTCAATCACGGCCATCTTTACATCTTCTTGTATTTCGGCATTCCGAGAATTGTTGGTCTGCCCTTTTTTGTTCGGTTTCACCAAGCACGAAGGGGAATCTTGTGAAGGACGAGCTTTACTCGCTACTGTTATAATACTTTCTTCCGAGATGAAATACAGACGGGAGAAGAGAAAGAGCCGGGAGAGGTGCCCAAGGCCTCATCAGGAATAGGCGGCACGTGACACCAGACTTGTGTCATGACCGAAAAAATCACGCACAATCACGAGTGTTTCCAGAGATCATCTTGAATTGTTTTGGGTGGTGTATCTCAAACTTGAAAAACTGCCCAAAAAGTGGTCCGTACCACTTGCGTTATCCCGACATGGACACACAAACTCAATTTACCTTGACCCCTTTGATTGTCGGCAACGACTACGACGGACGACGGGGAGCAGCAGCGGGATTCGGAGGGCGGATAACAAGAAAAGAAAAGAAAGAAAAAAAAACGAACCGGGCCCGCAGGCTACTGAGCCACGACCTGTACGTCTTGGAACGGTCTAAATCGTGCAGTCCAGCGGAATAATCTCGCGACGTTTCCCACACAAATAGACGCAAGCCAAAAGGAGAGAGAAAAAACTACCGACGTTTAGTTCCACACGGCTTTTGGAATGACCATCCAACAAGAACCGAACAAACCCGTTAACCCATTCACGTATCTCAAAACAACATAAAATGATTGGACTATACACCCCCTGTTCTACAGCTCATTAAAAGAACAATGGGCACCGTCCGTTGCAAATATCAGAAGGGAAACATCCGACAGACGATTTTTCTGGGTAAATTTTTTGGCAGACACGGATGGCAGATGTTGCTGTTTTTCTTCATAAGGAGAGCAGCAAAAAACGACGACGTGGTTGCTATGCCAACCTTGGCAGACCAAGTAGGCCTAATTAATCAGGATCCACTTGCATAAGGGAATTCTGTCATTCAATAATACAGCTAAACTAACGTTCTAAAGCTGGAAAATAAACAAGAAAAAGGAAAGAAAAAAAACGAAAGCTACAGCGCAGACAGGAGATCCTTCCGTAAAAGGCAATGTTCGTCAAGCTCTCTCTCTTTCTTTCTTTCTTGCTGGTAACCAGTAAAAAAATAAAATGCCAGCATACGTGTGGGACGTAAGTCAGCTAGCTGAACGCTCGAGGACGACGATGAGGTAATGCATCCTTATTAACAACTTCTAGCTGAACCATCTAACGGAAACAAGTATGAAACAATACGTATGAAAAACAAACATAGTCGAGCATACCAAAAGTAACACGCACGAAACAAAAGTTGCATGTCGATAGCCTCAATCAAAAAAGATTCAGAATCTATAGCGTGACACGAGAAGAAAGAAGGGTGCCCCGACGTCGTCATGGATACAGGGCTGGCGGTTGAGTCGATTTGAATCGAGGGCGCTGTCTTACTATGCCCTATATGGAACTTGACTCTCCTGTTTAACGGCTTGTTCTATGCAAATCCAAGACAAATTTTCCAACGGTCAGCGAGAGTGAGGGCGCAGATACAAGCAAACACTTTCGTATTTATCTGTGAATAACACTCAGCATCCACTTTTCTATTTACCTTTTGATTACATATGCCATGATTTCCAACATGGCGGAAGGCCTTTCCCTTTTAGTTTAAGTTTTCCCTCAAAGAAACCTGGGCTCAAATTCCGCTTCTTTTGTATTTTTAAGAAACCTCTGGAGAATGTCACGCTATGGAACTAAAAAAAACAAGAGATTGAATGCCCGACGTCAAGGGCAGATGGTAAATGACGCTAGAAACGCTCGTCAATACTGCTAGACAATGAACACTGCGGGTTGACGGATTGGAAAAGGTGAACATCTTTTCGTTGGAAATTAAAAAAACTGAAATACACAAAAGAAGAAAGCAGCCATGGGAAAAAGTTAACTGTTTTGACTGCTTTTTCCCGTTGTGGCCCGAGGATGAGCTATAGAACAACCGCACGTTGCCCGTTTAAAGCAAAAACATAGACAATTGTTCATCAGCTGCCAAAATGTTCATCTGAGAATTAAGCCCTTGTTGCAATAATAGAGGCCGCGTCCTCCATCCGGACGGTCGATTTGACGCTTCAATTGGCCTTCGTATTTCCTCGCAACGCGCTGTTGGCCAGCCGCGGCGGAAGATGGGCCTTTCCCCCACTTTATTTCTCCCTCTTGCCTTTTATTCTATTCTATTTTGTAGTATCCCAAAAGCCGAAGGCTACATTTCTGGATGATGACTCGAGACGCATTGTCTGCCGATCCGGAGCCGATGAATTAGGAAAAATCTTCTACTCGACAGCCAAAGAGAGAACAGATACAGCGAACCGACTATAAGAAAAGAAACTGTCGTAATTCTACTGCTGCTTCTTGCTTTTCCCACCGATGAAGAAGAGAGAAACACGGTCGGTCGAGCTTCCGGTGGAGACCCGTAACGACCTCCCAAGTATTACGCCTTCAGGTGATCTCCCACCCCTTCAACACCCCACTAAAAGTCTTTGTTTTCCCCAACATCTACTATTTTCTGAGATATAATTAGGAAATGCACACAGTGAATCAAAAGTTCCCTGCCATTAAACGGTCATGGGTTTTCTTTTCAGTCTCTCGAATAATCTCAGGTGAACAGAGTTCATCCAACATGCTGGGAAATCTAAGTTTGTTGACTTTTGTCTTGAAACAAAACCTCAATGGTTAAAGAAACTGTAAAAATGTAATTGTGTTTACCATGATGCATGATGGTTTGCCAATTGCCCATAAATTGACTTTTTTGTCATCTCCCCCGGTGACCAAGACTCGTCCTGACTTGCTTCCTAAGGCCAAGCAATTCACATTGGCTCCATGGGCAGAAAACTCTTCTGCAAAACAAAATAAGAATACAGTATGGAAATTAGTTGTAGGTGTAGAATGCATATGGTGAAAAAAAGAATGAAAGAAGAAAGTGGCCATCACGATTTTTTGGCACACCGACAGCAAGAAGTTTGGCAATCTCTGTGAAAGATCTAGTAAAAATGCAAGGTTGTTGGAAGAAAAGATCAAAATCTTACGAAGTTTCCACGCTCTTTTCGTTGTCGTAGCCATGGTTTCTGTTTGGCAGAGCCAAAAAATCAGGGGTGAATCCTAATCCTGTGCCCTAATCAACCCACACACTCACACATTCACACACAGTCACACAGGATTTACTTGTTTATCAGTTTCACATCATCTTATCATCATCCAGATGAGAGTGTTGCACATTTAATTCCACTAAGGAGAAACTGTAGAGTAGATATGTGATGTTACGCCATTCTCAGTACGTCTGACATGGATTTTCGTCTTGAAAGTAGAGTTGGAATAATTGGCGGGTTATAAAAGAAATGGGACTACACACCAATCAGGGTTAGAAATACAGGTCAAACTTTTTCTTTTCTATAAATCACGCTGAGAATCACAGTAAAAGTGCCTATTGAAAAAATAGAAACGGAAGAAAATCAGGACACACTTTTTTACTTCCACAGTAGCCCAGTATTAGACTTCCGCTCTGGAGCTCATGCAACTAACTGCTCACTGCTATCTCTGAAGAACACAACGTTGAGAAATGTAAATTTTAAGAAGGAGAAAAGAGAATTTCGTCTGCTCAGAGCCACCTGGTGAGCTGAGAAAAGGTTCACTTCTAATTTTCTATTTCATACCAAATGATTTATGTCGACTTTTATTACATTGAAAAATAGATTTATGTGAGAAATATGAATCTGTGATAATTTTCAATCTTTTGTAAGTACTCGAGATCACATCTGCATTGGGTTCGAAATAACATATGCTCGTTTATGCTTACATAAATAATATAAAATGACATAAATCTACAAATGCGTGCAAATTATAGGTTTTTTTAAATGCTATAATATCTTTCAGAAATGAAATACAGTAAAATATGATGATCAAATAGTTGGTTAAACTTATACATGACACCAAGGTGTAATTTTCGTTCTGCTAGGCAGCTGTTTTTTTCTGTTGTTTTCTGAATTGAAGGTTCAAGATGGCGTATCTCCAAACTGAGATTCTTGGTCATACTCAAAAAGTATGTAGACTCTATAAAAGTGCTTTGAAACACGTCTTTGAATATGCACCTAACAGGTTACTCATACAAATTTTTAATTAGTTTGTCAGAAATAGTAACGTCTTAACGTGTCAATTGTACACTTTTCAGAGCTGCATATCGGTACGCTGCTGTATGTGTTAGACAGAAATTCGAAGAAAACCGTCATCTAACCGATGCCCTCAAAGTGCAAACTCTCATTGAGGATACAAAGGAGGAACTGTTTCAGAAACAACACAGCCACCCTTTCCGATGTAACATCATAATTGATCTTATTAATTGTTTTATTCATTAAATTTTTTCATTTTTAAAAAATAAAACAGATGCTACATCACCAGGAGGATCAGCCTATGGACGAGAGCTCAAATCTCCTGACTGGGTGCTAGACCTCTGGAGCCCAGATGAGAAAGCTCAATATCCAGAGTATTTTGCTCGTAGAGAGGAAATGAAGAAAGAGTATATAGTCTACTGGGAAAAGAAGTTTGGCAATAAGGCAGAGGAACTACATCATCATCATTGAAAATTTATTTCTGCAAATTACTGTGTATAGGCATTGACAAATAGATAAGAATTCAGACAGAAATACAGTCAAAAGAATTCAAAAGAAACAACACTGTGGTATTATTATTAAATTTGATGCAAGCAGTGAATCATGCAAATATCTAAATTGATGTGTTGACTGATACATTTTTCAAGCCATAGACCACCATTTCCTTAGCTTCCTGGTATGTGACATGGAATGTTTGTTGGACACCATAGACTAGAGCCTTTATTGGAATACAGAAACAAATTAAGTTAAACAAGAACTGTATCACAATAATATAACACAAGAAAAATACTTCTGGCATCAACAAATCTAGTATGAAAGCTCTTCTATGGTCTTTCCCTTCCTGCAGTTTTCGGACACGATGCACGTTCTCGTCGAGAAAATCTGCCACTTTGCTGTATAGCTAAAATTATTCGTTCCAGGAGAAGGAAGTCGATTAGAAAACGCAATCCATATTTGCATAGGATAAATGTATAAATGGTGATTAAATCATATTCGTTGAGTGATTCATTTAACCGTGACACCATTTGAAAATCAAGTTTTGCACGATGGCTAAAAACAAAAGAAACAAGATCAAGTACATGACGAAAGATCCATCATACTGACGAGACCATTTAAAAAATGAAATGAAACCCCCCTTCTCGATTTCGGTGAATACTGGTATCAACTCACGACGATATAAATATTCGAGGCTAGTCTATAACCGTTTTACCCACGCAAGTGAAACCACCCGTTGACAATCAGAAAAGCGCCAAGAACATTTCCACACGGGTGTTGCATGTGCAGCGGATTATGTTCGGCGATGCGAGGAGCAACATTGCATCCATCTTCTCTCGATCCCACCGTCTAAAATTTCATGAAGTTTTATGTCACCATTCCGCGCAAAACCCAGCAGGACCTAATGATCACGTAATTACAACATCACGTGACCGGTATCTCTTTCTCTCTCCTGTCGCTGAATAACTTTCGTCACGTTTCCCAGCGAGCCAGGGAAAGTAATGACGGATAGCATATTATTCAGAACCCGAACTATACGCTGTCTTGTCCAAAAGTAGAGAATATTTCCCGCGTTACAGGGGGTCTTTGAAGGACCACCCGGAGGCCAAAAATAAAACAATCACGATCAATGCAGTAAATATACTTGCCTCGCGTGAGTTTTCCAGAATGCCAGATGTAGTTGCGGAACGAGTCAACTGAATCCAGCTCTTCGACTCGTACAGGTTCAGCCTGAAGGCCCTCTCTTCTGAAGGTGATTCAACAAAGTCAGCAAGGTGCTGAAGGCAGGAATCGGTCAAAACATGTTTTTCCAGCATCGTGTTCACAATTTCTCGCCTCCTACTCAATTCCTCTTCAGACTCTACTACAGTCTACAACAATTGCAAAAATGAAACCAATGATTCACAAAAGTTTAATAACACCAAGATATACCTCTTCTTCAGAATCACTGTTCTCCATTAATAAGGAAAGGTCCATCATCTCTGGGGATGACGTTAAGTAGCGTTCGGAAAACAATTTTACAGGCGCTGAAATGTTGGAAAATCAAATTTAAAAACAAGGGCCATTTTATAAGGAAATACTCTTGTGCAATTGATGCATACAGCGATGGCAGGAAGTTAAATACTGTCTGGCGGTGAGTTGAGTAAAATTCGGTTTGTTGCGTAAATCAGAGAAACTGGATGCGTGATCGAAGAAGAAGTCGAGTTTTTGGCGGTCGGCTGCTTTGTTTCTAGTCCTGCCGAAAGTCTGTTGCGAGCAGAACATGTTTTATGAGAAGAAAAGCAAAATTGTCAACCGTAAATAAGAGAAATCGTGCATCAATCTCGTCATACCAGAAGTTCAAGGTTAAGCTCGTGGTGAAAGGCAGCAATGACTCGATTGCGTTGGTATTTGCGCTGATTATTGGGCTGCTCGATGTTGAATGCCAGAAGGGTCATGGATTTGGGATCTGACGACTCGATCACGGCTCCCGGCAGGAAAAGCCGAGGACTCTTCTTATACCACACCAACGTATTGGGCTCCAATTCTTTCACATTAATTACGTTGCCAGATTATTTGAATTGCACTTTCTGCTCTCTTCACAGTAATTTTTGTAAAATTTATTATACTGTACCTTTATTGACGGCATCTCCATGTTTGTTGAGCAATTCCTCGGCGAGTTGGGACTTGTTACCTTGACATACGCATGTTTTTAAAACCCCTTGCAAATGAATGAATAAATAAATGCCTAAGTTACCCTTGGTGGGTGTACCCTTGGAAGACGCACATTTGGTTGACCTTTTACCATCTTTGGAAGTGACTGACGTTCTAAAAGAAAATGAAATGAAATCCTCCAATACGTATAAATAACAAAGAGAGTAATCAATAAACAAAACATGGGAAAAAAAAACAGATCCATCAACTTTCAAGTCAAAACTAGCTAGGTATAATGCATCGTTATTTTATTTACACACAATAACCCCACTACTGAATTACTGACCCACACTTGTAAAAACTTTCTACTGCATCTCGCGGTTGTTTGTTTTTTTTGTTATTTTTAACGAAAGCATTTTCATTGTTTCGGTTCAAACCGAAAGACAGAAGAATGGAAGGGAAATGAGAGAAAAATCAAGGCTGCGACTCGGAAATTCAATAAAACAATACACGTTTGTGTATTTTACTTTTTTTTTCTTGTTTCTGTTTTGTCGTATCTCTGTTCGGAGTGTATCAGGGTAGGAGGTGGGGAATACAAAGGTCATCATCATGATCATCAACACTATCGGCATCGTTTTCCACTTCGCATCAAGATAAAAAGACGAGAAAATGTTGCATTAAACAACAGAGCTACGGTAGAAATGCCACTCAAGTGCAAATTTGCTCTTTCAACCTAAAACGGTGTTCTTTCATGTGCCAGACAATTCTCAAGGCTTCAAAAAAAAATTGAAAAGAAAATGGAAATTCGCAGTGTAGAATATAGATTGCACGTAGAATTCCAGAGAATTGGTGAAAAAAGTAACAACACTTGAAAAAAAAAATGGTTTTTATACTCAACGGGCCTTACGTTGGATTTGACTGCTCGTTCTGTTGAGGTTGGGATACGGCAGAGGCGGCGACCGCCATCTGAAATAGGTTTTCTAAGTCACTTCCGGCTTGCAGGGAGGATGGATCGATAAGCAACGTCTGAGTGCCACCGGTGCTGTCATCTCCGTCACCTCCGCACTCCAAGAATTCATGTATATTCGAGCCGGGTTCCCACACGACCATGTACGTCTCTCCTCCTTCGACCTGCATCAGAATGTTGCTGCCACCGTTGGTTGTGACGACTTCGGTTGCCTCTCCATTTTGAGTCATGGACACAATTTCCTCTTCATTCTCGACTGCAACTTCGACTCCATTCTCCAGTACGGTTTCAATTCCGTTTTCTGGCAAGGCCACTGCTGTTACTTCTTTTTCGACTGACAAAGTTTCACAGAAAATGTTCTTTTCTTCTTCTTCTTCGACTACCACCTGATCCATTTCTCTTGCATTTGTTGAAGGTTCTAAATTTTCATTAATTTTGGCATCATTATCTTGCAATTGACCTACTTCTTCCTCCTCCATCGTCTGCTCTGGATTGGCCTTTGCAACCTCGTTCTCATCAACTTGATTCATATTTTCTTCTACGTTTACTGATGGATCTGAAATGGTATTCTCGACCTCGTTCTCATCAACTTGATTCATTTTTTCTTCTAAGTCTTCTGATGGATCTGAAATGGTCTTCTCGACCTCGTTCTCAACTGCTTGATCCATTTTTTCTTCTTCATTTACTGGTGGATCTGAATTGGTCTTCTCAATCTCGTTCTCAACTGCTTGATCCATTTTTTCTTCTTCATTTACTGGTGGATCTGAACTATTCTTCTCGATCTCGTTCTCAACTGCTTGATCCATTTTTTCTTCTTCGTTTACTGGTGGATCTGAATTGGTCTTCTCGATCTCGTTCTCAACTACTTGATCCATTTCTCCGTGTTCCACTGGCGGTTCTGCATTGGATTTTTCGATCTCCTCGTTCTCGACTTCTTGTTCCATTTCCTCGTCGTCTGACTGGGAGGATTTTCTCTTCCCGACCTCGTTCTCAACGACTTTACTAAGCTCGGTTATGTCTGGGATAATAGGTACACTAGTCTCGGCTAAAAGAGATGCCACGTCGAGCTTGATCTCTTCTTCGCCCTTTGAAGGTTGAGGATCACGGGATGGCGATTCGACGCCGTTCACGAATGCTGGGCTCGTGTCTTTTCTAGGAGACAAACTTTTGGTGGATTCGGGTTCGCCGTTAATCTTTGAACTTCGTGTTTCATGATTAGTGGCATCGAGATCGGCATTGAGTTTGTCTATTTCGGCACTGATTCCAGCTATAAACGACGCTTCTGTGTTCGATGCCTCTTCATCATACTGGGTGATTTTCTCAGGACTTTTGAGGATCGGTGTGTCAGTCTCTATTGCTGCATCGTCGTCGTCATCTTCTTCGTCGTCGCTTCTCTGATGAAGGAGGCCGGATTTCGATGGCCGAGTGTCGTCATCCGAATCACTATCTGCTGTTGGCTCTACTTGACTCTCTGTATTAGTTGAAGACACTTCTGTTCTCTGGATCTGTTGCTGCTTCTCTTCCTCGTCATCCTCGTCCCAATCTGCCATCAATTTGTTCTTAACTTCTGGGTTTGCTTCTTTCTGAAGGGACTTGAGCCATTTCTTCTTCGGATTGAATTGTGTCTTGGTGTCATTGGCTTTAACTGTAGGAGTTTTGGCCGACGTTGCAGCGGTTGCAACTTTGGCTGATCGAGGTGTACGAGGCGGTTTAGGAGTTTTGGCTACTTTCGGCGAGGCTTTGACAGACGTTTTCGACTGAGGAGAAGGTTTGCTATCGGTTGTCTCTTTGGGTTCTAAGTTTCGCTTGATTTGATCAAACAGGTCTCCATCAGGTTCTGGTTCCGCGACTGTCTTACTCTTTTTACTAGTCGTTTTTTTGGTTGGTGAATTCAGCGGCCTCTTCTGCGCAGTTCTTTGTTTGGTGGTGTTGGTAGTAGTAGGTGTTCTGGTTGTAGCAGTGTTTGAGCTCTTCAGGTGTTCAGATTTCTTATGGAAAACCATGAGATTGAGGCGGGTAGTCTGAAAGCTACAACTGTCACATTTGTACTCGCCGACTCCTGGCGATCCAGTAGCAGGCGATTTTTCTTGTCTCCTAATTCTCACTTCGTGATCCGATTGGCCCTGAAAGCGAGGGTGATTGACTTTAGGAGTGACGACTTCTTTGGCAGGTGGGCGGCCAGGACGTCGCGGAGAACTGGTTGCTCCCCCTTTAATGGGAGATTTTGGTTTTATTTCTTTCACTCTGGGATCCACAAAAATGTCTTTGTACCTAAAAAAAGGGGAAATGGTTATTTAAAAAAAAGCCTTGTACTGTAACATAACATTCAATATACTTTGACTGTGCAGGTACAGCTTTCTTCGGTTGATATTTCTCATCATCAACTATATCAGGGTTACCACCAGTCAACTGCTCGGCTTGTTTGACATTGTTGGCGAATTTTATGAAGGGACTACTTGTTTCATTTAATCTTTTCTTCTCGAAATATTTTTCTGTAAATAGTGAAATAAGTATTAAAATCATGCCTGGTAATGATTCTATATGAAAGAATGACATGACACAAGACTTGGAATGAAATCGTTCTGACAACATACAAGTTTTGATCACTTTCCCTGTACAAAAAGAATACAAAGAAACGGTAATTATTGGCAAACCCAACACCAAAACTTACTCATTCCAATGGATATGTATTCTTCCTTCCGGTCTGAGTCATAGGCACAAATGATGGCTTCATCTTCCACAAATTGGTAATTTTCTTCATTTAGATATTTGACGACAGCAATAGTTTTGTCGTTTACGTCTCCTACCAAGTCTTGGCGTAATTCCTCCACGTTTTCGACACGTCCGGCCCACCAGCCAAGTCTTTTGCCGGCCATGACCCAAACCACATCCCCACATTTATAGTTCCTTGGCTCCATGTCACATGCAGCAAATCTGATTGAATGCAACCAAACTAATCATGAGAGTTTTTGGTTAATAATTGCGTTTTTGTTTTGAGATTGTTTACACACATACCTGCATCTAGGGAATGTAGCCCTTGTTTTTTTACAGGGAAACCGCTAGGCAGCGTCATTCGGTATTGAATACAAAGTTAAATATTCGACCGCCAGGTGGCTGATTTTCCCTCGCAAACTGAGAAAATGCGAGCGGGATCACACAAACAGCCCAAATAAATAAATAATGAAGACGGCTTCATGAAAGCTCTTGTTGGAAATCAAACTACTACTTGAAACACCCCAAAATCACTAGACTGAATCAAATAAAAAAATTGGTTGAAAATTAAACGGGCGGACTGGGAATCGCTACACATGTCACCACAAACAAGAGAAGGTGGGGGGTCGTTTTTAAAATTGCATATTTTGAAATCCAAACTCCCTCCCCCTCTCTCTTTGATAGTTGAGTGGCAGCATATTTCATAGTTTCTAAATCCGATTGTGTACAAATCACGCGGTCCGCATATTATGCAGGGTGGGGCTGGGCTGCTGTTCAAGTGGCACCGAGGGAATTGAAAAACCTGGTCAAACAGGGTTTCAACCATTTTATTTATTCATTTAAAAAAAACAGCGCGCATTACAATTTCAACCCCAGTGATTGACAACTTCATCGCAGCTCGTGTGATCCCTCGCAGCTGCGGTTTCTGCGGGAGTACCCCAAAGAATAAAATAACCCAACAGCCCCCAAATGGGTCCATTAAACAGAAAAAAAAATGAACTGAAAACGGTGCGGGGTCACCAACACCGAATGTGTAAAATAAAAACGCAGCCCAAAAGTTGACCTTTACCACTTCATTTTTCAAAAATCGTGAATGAAGTTGAAAGGAGAGAACATGTACACATTTCTTTTCTTTCCATTTTACCAAGAAAAAAAAGGAAAACAACAAAACTAAACGCGGATAATTGCTCTTGTAGATTTCCCGTCGAGTCGACTGGTGGATAGAGTCATCATCATCCGGTAGTAGAATAACAGCACGTACACAGCACAGAGGAAAAAAGAACTCGCCAAGATGCTATGATATAGTGTAGACCAAGGGTTGGAAAATAATTAGTCGTCGCTGCTGTGTTGTGTCGTCGCTCACCAAATTACAGAGGAGACCGGACCCATAAGGAACTATACTATAGTACCTACCGTATAACGTCCCCTCTCGTTTAACATTTTCAATTCTTGTCTTTTGACGAAAATGGAAGTGGGGGGAGTGATGAGCGGGAGTGAGCTGTGTGCGTCTAGGTGAACCGATCTGGTGGGGCGGCTCATTCACTGAGGTACCGACAAGAGCTGTACGCGCATCTCAATAGACGTCGAGTGGGTGGAGAGTTTTTTTTCTAATATAAAAGGAGCTTTTATATTTATTCTATATACATACTATACTTTCCCTTTTTTTGTTGTCTTCCTGCTCTGACTTTCTCTGGGCATAATGGAGCTGCTGCTGCTGCTACTGGAGAGATAAATGAGAGTAAAAGAGCCGAGAGTCGCCCGCCGAGTGACAAATGACGAGGGGTCCCGCCCACACCGCCGCTGCTGCTGCTGCTGCTCGGTGCTCCATGATGATGATGATGATGACGAGTTGCTGTGACTAGCAGATGACCTTAGTGACAGGCTAATGACAGGCATCGTGTACACATATACGACTGACCTACCTATTATCCCCCCCTCCCCCCCCCCCCCGAAAAAAGGGGTGGAAAAAAAAATAGAAGAGGGGGAAAGAAAAAAACAGCCAAACAGATGATGAGCATTAAACAATAGTCTCCCGTAAACAAACAAACAGGTATATGTGTATACGCCAAACTTCACTCACCCCCAATCTACATTTTCTGTTTTGTGTTCGGGATATATGAATGGTTTCACGCATGCAACCTGATCATGTGTGGGTATAGTTTCGTCAGAATATAAGGAAAAGTCAGTGGGGGGTAGTTCTCCCACTTTGTTCTGTCCGTGGGCGCACACGACATCGTATCATCGCTTCTGTGCAGCACACATGTAACACACCCCCCTCTTTGACATTTCAATCGATCGAAAATATAACTTGCTCGTCTACGTATAACTGATGGCCGACATGTATATCCTAACTACCCGCACGCGCTGCGCTCCTGTTAATATCTGGCAGACTATAAACTATATCCGGTCTAGGAGGGGTGGAAACACACACGTCCAGGTGTTTTGTGAATCACCACACAAGAAAAGGGGGACAAAAATGGAATCTTTGATAGAATTGAAAAATAAAAAAAACCGGCTGGAATTTGTTGGAGAAAAAACGGTTATCTACGTGAGGTTGCGCGTTTTGTTCTTGGGTGTAGCGGTGCGTAATGGATATAAGCCATATCAGCCTGGCGTCGAAGAAGGGGCCATTGGCCAACACACACGACACGCTTTTATTCATCGGTTGCCATTACAAGTTGCTGCTGGTGAGAGAGAGAGACTCTGCTGGCCCCCTTTTTTTTTGATTTAGATTCTCTTCTTCTTCTTGTTGTGTATTATTCGATTCCACTCGCGCATCATCGAGTCTTTTATATGCGCACAATGGTGGTGATGTGTTGCTGCTGCTGCTGCTGTGTGTTGTCATGGCCGTTGTTCATTTCGTGATTGGGCGCGACTCCTAGGCTCCGCTATATAAGGATTTCAGCAGACCAGACCAGCCCAGCCAGCAGCTCTTTTGATATTTATTAGAGCTTTAGATGTATATATGTGCTGTGTTGTGTTGTAAATGATCTTCCACTGTTGCACACTCTCCATGGGCAGCAGCAGCTATATTGCAGCACAGACAATCAAAAGAAGAATTTCTTAATCCCCCCCTACTGGCTGGTAGAGTGCTGCTGCTGCTGCTGCTGCCGGGTGCTGGAAAGGATAATCCCGTCCGCCTTGGAGGATAATCTGGCTATTATTCACGCCGCATTGCATCTATTTCGGGCCAAGATATCTATATAGAAACGTTGTTTGGAATGAAATGTGTAATAATGGCCGTCGGAGTAATTTGAGATGCTCCTGGTATTTCCATTCAGGAAAAAAAGGCCGTCGGCCGCCGTCGTCGATCGTGTTTGTTGTTCAATCGATAATTGATCCGCAGATTGATTTAATACCTTCGACAAACGAAATAGAAATGGTCGTCACGGGCAGAGAGGACAGGGGAGAAAAAATGCCATTGACGTACATTTAAAAAAAAAACGAATTCGTTTTCATGGGGGGGTTTTGAATTCGAACCAGTTAAAAATTCCAATCATTTTTTCAACTAATAACTCGGCGATGCGGAAACTTTTTTTTTCTTTTTGACTGCGCCAAAAGCTGCAGCGTCACGGAGCCAATATAACAACAGCAACAACAGCAACAACAACCAGGGACATCAAAATTTATCCGTGTAATAAATATGGTAGTGCTGCTGCTGAAGAAAAAAAAAACTGGATGGCACGCTGTGTGAAACGGGTGTAAATGGGCGCCGGCCACAGCCAAATAATAAAAAAACACACACACACACACCTATATTACCCAACAACAGAACGGGCTGGCTGGAAATTCCCGTCCCTTAACGCTCTATAGTCGTCTCTACGCGTTTATATTTATGACTTTAATAGGTCACGTGCCACACAATGACGTCAAACCCCCCGCCAAAAAACACACACACACCGGCTTCTTCTTCTTAGCTTCTTTCATATCAATTTCATTTTTGGGCGCGTTATTATTATATGATCGGGAGAGGCTTCTCTCTTATTTTTCTTTCTTTCTTTCTGATGGCAGCGTGACTGTGAGAAACATGACGTCGCCCGTAACGGATCGTTTAAACATTTTATTTTTTTAAATTTCATGGAGGGGGGAGGAGGAGGAATGGTCCCCCCTTTTATATCATCGGGAATTTTCGGTTTTTTGAGTTTGCATTTCAATGGCGTGGTTTTTTTTTTCAATTGAATGTTGCGCCCCCGCCGTGATGATTGGACACGCGCCAGACGCGGGATATTAGAATAATCTAACCGATCCGAATAATTAGTACCCGAAAACGTTGATCGAAAGAAAAGAACGAATAGAAAGAAAGAAGAGATTGTATAATAATATAATAGACGCGGCACGTTTCGCTAATTGCTCTCCGCCCGCCGAAATAATTTACGACCGTCGTCTCGTCAATTTCGTTTGGTTCGAAATTTTACTAAAAAGGGAGGGGGGAAAATACACCCCTCGAAAAAAATAAAATAAAATGAAATGAAATTTGATTTTTAAAATAAAACGAGGGGAATTGCTCCTCTCCGTATCGAAAAGTTTTGTCTTCCCGTCCATAAAACAAAAACAAAAAAACAGACAAATATTCAAATCGTAAATAAACGGTCTGATTTGAAATTGCCCGTGCCCGTTTTATCCGTGTGATAAAAAAAGAAACTGGGCGAGTTAAAATTAGCCAAAGGGCCCCTGTTAACATGTGAACCGAAAAAAAAAATAAGAAAAAGTTTAACCAAAAGTGAGAGAGATATAGTATAGACGTCAGATAACATCAGATGTCGTATTACATTATTATTTATTGTACACACACACACACACACACAGACAATATATTTTCCATTGGGTTGTTGTTGTTGTTGTTGTTGTGGATTCGGGGTGGAAAAAGAGAAAAATGAAAAAGAGGCGGCGGCGCAAAACGGTTGCGGCGACTGCGGCAGAGAACGCGGCGACGCGGACTTGAACCGCCCGTCAATTAACACGACAGTGTCCAATATAAAATAAATACATAAATCTATCTGTATCAAGCCTACATGTATATATATACATACAGAATATTGGGCTGTACGGCTTATAAAAACAATCTGCGCTTATTTGTCGCTGTGTGTTATAATAATAAAAAGAAGAAGAGGCCGCCGCCGGTCTTATGTATTTTCCCTTTTTAGCTCTTCTTCTTCTTCAATCTATTTATTTATTAGACGACCCGCCATTCTTCCCTGTTTCAAAATCCCCCCCTACAACCGACCGGCGTGGAAGAAGAAAAAAACCCCGAAAACAAATTAGATAGCCATCACTAAAGAAGAGCTAGCTAGAGGATCCTCCGCATGTGTGTCTTATCTTCTTCGTAAGAGTCTCAGCTCTAAGATTTTGATCTTTTCTTTTACTTTCGCAAAAGCTTCTGTTATTGTGTTATTTCATGTGATTCTATTTCACCTATAAGATATGTCGCTAAACTATACAATTGAACGGTAGATCTACATGTATCTAATAAAATGATTGAAACAAACCCGGCGCAAAATCATTGACTGGAATGTCAAACTACTGTAATAAAAGAAATAGTTAAAGAAGAATTCAATTGCCTCATTTTGAGGAATATAAAAATGTTTTTGGAAATTATTAAAAAAAAAAAAAAAAAGACTTTTGGTGGGAATATTTTGTGAAGGGGAGAGAGAAAATCCGTCGGATTCTTTCGGCTTCTTCTCCCCCCCCCCCCTCCTATATATATATCTATAGAGGCCTATACATGTATACATAAATATCTACATGTCTATATAGGCCTGTGTGTGTCGGTCCTGTCGCACGGCCGACTATCAATTTATGATGCGCCCTAAAAAGTCAAGGGAAAACATTTGGAATAAGAAAATCTTTTTTTCTTTTTTTCTTAAAGAAGAAAAAAGTGACCCAGATTGGATGTCGATCGTGTTATCGTCGTGTAGGATCGATAGTCCTTGTACTATTTGACACAGGCTAAGGGCTAACGCTTTTCTCTGCTTCCCCCCCAGCATTTTCCGTTGATTATTGCCGGCCAGGATTTTCTCTCTCTCCACCAGAAAATGTTTTTCCGTCTGCGTTTCCATTCGACTTGGGTCGATAAAACACATTCGAGAAAAGTCGACTAGTTCGTTTCCTGTGTGTGCTCTACCGGCCGTGCCCGTGTGTCTACTCTCAACTGCTTAGAGAGAGCTAGACAGGATGTGTGTAGAGGGCCGGATAAAAATGGATATGTAATCAGCTGGATGAGGATACACACATATATAGTTCAAGCTCCCGTTCATATAAGAGGCTATACACACACATACACAAAACATTAGCGCAGTTATGATTAAAAAACATGTTGAAATGTCCGCTGCTGTGCCGCATGTGTGTTGAACAAGCGAATGTGTTTGAACAACATCCCGGGCTCTCGACCGCCCGCTGCTGGGCGGCCGGATATGCCGCGGGCTTTTCACGAGAAACTTTCGTTCGTTCTACTCCTCCGCGTCTGTTTGACGTAATAATGAAATTTCAAATGAGACACACATAAAAAGGGGGGAGAAACAGACGAGTATCTTTTTTAATGAGCAAACAAAACGACAACAGTTGACACACAACTTTTGCCAGGATAAAATTCGGATAAGTTTAATAATAATCCGAGTTCTCCATATTTTTTTAAGTTGAACCAATAGAAGAAACAGGTGGAATATAATCCAAAAGTGGACGCATTGAACCGTTTGGATGACGTCAAAAAAGGCTAACACACGCGATGGTGGGGGTGAGGAGGGGGGGGGGGGAGTGAGGTTTACATTTGAAATTGTGAAATAAGAAAAAAGGAATAAAAAGGATGTGGCCCCATCATAAATACATCGGGCCGATATGAGAAAAGGGTCAGCTGTCGCCACCTGGGGTTCGTACACATCATACAAGCCCCTTCGTCATACACAAATGCCACGGGTACAAACAATTGCAGCGTCGATTTCAACATCATAAGGCGGGGCCTATAAATCCAATGCTCCTCCACGTCCCTCATCACTTCCTCGTCTTTATTTTTCCTTATTACCGAATCACGTCATTCCTATTAGATCGAAAGGAGTAAAAAGTCTAAAATAAGAAAATATCGACGAGATAGAAGAAGTGATGGTGGCTCTGTATCATCACCCCGGCACGCCCCAAACAGGGAGACTATCAAGTTCATTTCTTATTAAATGCGACGTGTTTTATTGCAGAGGTGGAAGGAAAAAGACGAACGCTAAGTGCTAGTAGAATATATACCTAAGTTGTGCTAACTTCGTACACGTATAATACGTACACAGATGCTATGCTATGCTATGGGGGGATCATGTGGGAAGAAGCCGAGCGTGTGGGTGGGCCCTTTTTCTCGGCGAGAGTGTCAATTATCTATCGTCACTGACAGAGTCGACAATCTACTCATTTATGCATGTCGAAGAAGAAGGAGGAGTGTGTATAGGGGACCCCTAAACAGCCCAGCACAGCAGAGCAGCAGGAGAGAGTTTAGCGACAGTTTTCTAGCGGCCAAGTGCTAATCGTCGCCCACCGAAAAACGTTTTTGATGGTCTTGTTGTTTTGTCTCATCTGCAATCAACCCAGCCAGCACCACTATACACCCGAAACAGCTGCTGCTCGGCTCCTTGATGGGAAACAAAATGAAATCTACTCCTATATATATTACTCCTTTGGCCTTGTGTACTGTGATGGAAGAAGGGGGGCTAGATCATTACAGCGACACATCAACTTTGTCGTCATTATTTTTTCAAAATTAAAAAAAGTAAAAAACAAAAAGGAATTTTCCCCATTTTGGCTGATGGCGTACGTCGCAGCCAGAGTCTTTATTATCAAATAAGAAGGCTGGCCTGCTGCTGCTGCTGCTTGTTTTTTTTTGTCTTGTGTGTGCAATGGGCCTTTTCTTTTTAAAATTGGAAATTTGGGTGGTGTAATTTTTTTTTCAGTTATAAAAACCGGCGGGCGAGAGAAAACACACATGAACGGTTCGAGCTGTTTATAGGCCAAACCTCGTCTTACGCATTTCCGGTCTGTTGTTACAAGGTTTTTTTTTTTTTTGTTGTGTTCCCAAAAATAAAATTGTTGTTGCAATGAAGAATAAGTATAATATAAAAGATCAATGTCTGTTCAATACACCCGGTTAGACGGGTTGATGAAAGGAGGAGATATGGCCAGCATCAGGGTTGTGATGTACGTTGGCGAGCAGCAATCTATATACAGAGAAATACATTGGTTAACATTCAGCTGTTTGGTTGTTTGTGTTGTTTCATATCTATCGGGTGGAGAAAATAAAAGGGCGAGGGCATGTAACGAGTAGTGGAGGAGCTCCTCCCCTTTTCCGTCATGGCTACTGGTCTTGACACCGGATCATCCATCAGAGAGAAAAAGGGCCAGGCCAGCACACAGACAGCGCAGCCGAAAAGAAGGCTGGCCATGCATAACAGCAGCAGCAGCACTACAGTTGTTGTATGTATGTGTCTAACCGACTGACGGTTTCTTGGCTTTGGCTATATGTGGCTGGCCCAGCCAGTTGACACACACACACACAGGACTGGCATATCCATCTCACTCTCGTCCGTTGCTGCTGTTTCAAATAGAAGAAGGAAAAGTCGCCGTTGTTGTTGGTTTCCTCCCACTGGCGGAGATCACCACACCCTCGGCTTTGGTGAACGATAGGACGGGCCATTGCAAGCGGGAATAAGTGGGCGCAGTCACGTCTCACAAGTCCAGCCCCTTCTCTTTCTGCTTTGCCCTAGATAGCCCGGCCCATCGACCAATCATTTCCTTCCTCTTCATTTCAATCTTCCCTTTTCTTCTTTTCTCTTCTTTTGCCTTTGATTCTTCTCTTCTCTCTGGGCAGCGACTGGACTGGACCTTTACCACCGCCACTACTACTATATAGACTGGGAGAAGAGCCGGCCCGAATAGCCATCCCATCCAACACAATAGCTCGGCTAGCTGCATGTCCTTATAGCCCGGCCCGGCCGCATCGATGTGTTGTGTGTAGACACCAAATCATGGCGGCGCTAGTTGGGAAAACAGTCGAGCTCTGAGCGTTGCCGACGGCGGATTAGAACTACTACACACACAATTCTTTTCTTTACACACACAAGGCTATACACTACACACACTAGCCAAGAGAGAACTTGGGAGAACCTCTTGGTGGGTGTAAAGAAAAAGGGAAAAAGAGTTTTGCCTACATACAGACCGCAGTAGTTCTTCAGTCGTTGCTCCGGCCTCCAACCAGAAGGACATCACTGACTCAACCAGTCCAGCAGCAGCAGCTAGTGGCCCAGCGGACATGGTTTCACATTGAACAACAACAACAGCAACTACTACTTGTACCTTTGATTGTTTCAAACACAACTTGCAGTGCGCGTCATCAAGTGTCGATTTGATCCTCCCAAAATTTGATTTTGTTTTTTTAAATTCTGGTCGTTCATTTATTGACGCAAGTGCGACACACACGCGCCGTGTCGTGAGTGAATAGAAAAAAAGAAGACGACTGCTGTTGTTGGTGACGTCGGTCGGCTGTGCTGGGACACCTGTGCGCGCGCTCCCGCACCATCACATCGCCATACTCTCTAGTGTCCCTCAGTCTCAGTGCGTGTGTCTGTGCGTGTGTGTGTGTGTTGTTTTTCTCGGTTATTTCTAACCGCAGCATTCACCTTCAATCGGCTCAGCCGTGCGAGCCGAATTGGACCTTTTAGACGCCAACAACATCCACGTACAACATCCCCCACCACTTATCAATATATCTTTTAAACGGTAAGTGAAACAAACATTTATTTGGCTCTCGAAAAATCTTCGATGGATTCAATTATAGAAGAAAAATGAACTCGGTATAGGTGGTGTAGCTCATCAACTGTATAAATTGCGTCATTTGACAGATGTCCAATAAGTTAGATTATGTTGATTCGCAATGCTCGGTCTTGGCTGACCAGTAGCCACAGCTCTCAGCCAAGACCAGCCGGTGTATGAAAATGAGATGCCGATCAATCATTGCCAATTTCTCGTCATTGGTTTATTGTATACAGCCGAAAATCTAATCCCGTTGTTGGAAAAAGACAAAGAAGAGTCTTCTAGAAATGCTGTTTGCTGGGGTTTTTTGTCACCGAGAAACTAATCTAAAAGACCGTCGTCGTTTTGATACATCATAACAAAAGAGGAGAGCATTTCTTCCTCCTCGCCCGGCTTATATAATGTGTAACATGGAACTCGTGCGCTGATGGGCAACGGGCTTGACAGCCGCTTAATCAACACCGCCAATCAACAGAAACAATCTCTCCCTTTTGGTCTTTTGGTTTTTTGGTTTTTTTTCGAAAAAATCAAACAACAACAACAACCCAGGACGAAATCCCCCATCCAAAAAATATTTTGAATAGAAAAACAACAAAAATTCAAACCGGTTTCAATGATAGCTCCTGGCTGGTCACCAGTAGCCACACAATTTATTCAACTTATCGAACTGTTTCTATCTTTTTATTCAATTAATATTTTCTCATATCAAATTCTAAATTCAATTTTTATTTTGAAAATATTTTCAGGTTGGAAATTTTTGGTGTGCCGTCGGTTCATTTGAAAATAGAAGAAAGAAAGTGAATTTGTGATTTTGGGACTTTGGCATCATCATCTGGGCGCGTAACATTTAAATTCGACAAAATGTACAAGGGAATGAACCAAACGGCTGCCCAGCATCTCTTGTCCAGCATGCTGCCCTACGACTCCATGGGCGGGATGGGCCTCTACGAGCAGACCAAGCCCAGTCTCATGTACAGAGTGCCGCGCGTCATTCCCGACCAGAAGGGCCGCTTCGAATCCGACGAGCTCTTCCGTCGGCTCAGCCGAGAATCAGAGGTAAGATCTTGACGGTCAATCTATATAGGCCGCCGCCATTGGCCTGCTCAAATATTAACCATCACATTTTTTGGGGGGTTGACGGGGAAAACCCCCTTTGGGCCGTCGGAATTGAATTGGTTGTAGTGGGGCCAGAAGAGCGTCTCATTGCGGCCGCATTGCGGTTTCTGACTGTTAGCCGCAGTCAACAGTTTTTATTTGGTTGTTTTCGCCAAGGTTTTCGCCAATATCAAATTCGATCGACTGTCTATAGAGATAGTAGTAGAGTCCTAGAGAGCCCGATGGAATACACTCTCTCTATAATCATGTATTTATATTTATACACAAATATGACAAGAGATCTCTCGAGCTAATCTAACGTGTATATAGGCTTCTTCACGCTCGACTCTCTATATCGACGCGATCCTCCTGCTCAACGGCCCGTTCACCCGTCAATTCGCTATCTCCTTTTATATTATGTTTTATATATTTTTGGTCGAGACACATTCCAGTCGAGAGAGAGAGAGGCGTTATAATAGCCAAGTCTCAAAAGATATGAGAAGGCCAAGTGGCTGCAGTTGGCTATACACACATCTCCGTATGTAGCTTCTAAGGGAAAAGTCATTATGTTGTATTATATATATTATATTGATCCACGGATGGCTGGGCAACTCTCACCAATGTGTTATTGTCTGCAACGGCCGGTGCTGCTGGCCCAAGAAAAAGAAAAACCAACAACACGGCACAACCTCCCGCTGCTGCTGCTGGCCGAGAAGAAAATGAAAAATAAAAAAAAGTTCTTTTTTTCTGGGGCTGTGTGTGAGAAAGTTAACTCGGCGGGGATTTTCTTTTAAAAAAATCTATTTGATAGAAATAGTAAAAAAAAGGCTGGGGCTATATGATCAGGTACAGAGGAAATGTCTGGCCGGCTACAGGAAGGACGGGCGTCAAGAAAAGAACTTGCCACTCGGTCCAACACCAGTGGCAAAGAAATAAGAAAGAAGAAGAGAAAAGGCTGACCTGCCCACATTTCCCCGCTGTGCACAATCGCCCTCCTTAAATAGTTGTCGTCGTCGGCTGGGCTCTTCATTTCGCGTTATCATCTGGGCCAGCGGGACGTCTCTACATCCACAGACGGACACAAGAGAGAAATGTCACCACACACCACCGGGGCCATTCAACACACATAACCGATCACTACGTCTTGTTCGAGTCAAAATGTTGGCCAAAAAAATCCTATTGAATATTTCGTCTTCAATTGTTTGCTGCCGGCCCCGAAAAGAGTATTTCTCCATTTTTATTATTGACATCTCGGTCTCGCCTATTGATAATAGGCTATTTACGGTGGCTGGCTGTGTCCAGCGCGTCGTAGAGAGAGAAGAGACGGACTTATTGGCTGTTAAAAGTGCAGACAGCCAACAAATCCATCTCCTGGTGGACAACAATAAAACACGGTTGAAAATAATAAAATAATGGCCCCCAAAAATATAAAAAGATGAAAGGCAAATATATATAAACGACAGTCTTTTACCCCCCGACGGGTATATATCTTCTAACTTTTTCGCATACAAGGACTGCTGGATACTGCTGGCTGGGGTAATGGCTCAATTGATCTATGGCTGGACTCTCTGACTCCTAACTCATATATATAAATATACGACTCTTGGGCGCCTCTTGTAGGTTTTCCGTAGAGGGGATGAATGTTTTTGTTGGTCATTTAAAAATTTAAATCGGCGTTCCACAACTGTTAAAAAAATGGAAGAAAAAAGGGAAAACTTTCTCCATATTTGCCGGGCCGTATATATACAGCCACCAAATAACTGTTGTTGTTGTTGTTGTTGTATGGTCATTGGCGTGTGGTTGGTGGTTGGCCGCAACACTGGCGGGGGGAAAAAGATGAAGAAGAAAGACTCGGATGATCAAATGCAGTTGTTATAACGATATACGACGAGAAATGTAATCGAGATGTTTGGCCGTTATATTACTATCAGATGATTATTGCGGTGGGGCTTGTTTGACGTTTACACGTCCCTTTGTTGGGACCCAATGATTTTTCAATCAAACATTGATTTTCTGTTACTAATTTGATTCGTTTTAATTTGAATTATTACAGGTGAGATACGTTGGATTTCGGGACCGGCCGTTGGAGGAGCGCCAGATGAGATTTGCGGCCGGATGTCGAGAAGGACACGCTGAAATCGTGAGTTTGACTTAACTATTGCAATTTTGAATCTTAAAAACTAAGGCCGTCTAAAAAGTTGTGTGTTGCCTCCGTTGCGTGTGTAAGAGAGGCGGCCAAGTGGATAGAGCTAGAGAGAGAGAGGCTCTATTACGTTTTGTGTGTGTGTGACATGAAATTGATGAGACGCTAACGAGCTGTTTGGCCGCCGCCCTGGCTCAAACTCTCATCGGAAGACGACGACGACGACGTCGGTGGGAGCAAACGTCTCGGGGGGGATTTGGCTCCCCTCAACAGTGGAGTAGGATCTCTCCTTGAAGGAGTGGTGGAGAGTGGATGTGTGTTGGCAGCGGTAGCCAATGGGCGGAAAGGAGAGAGAGGGGAAGAAGCCAACAAGAGAGAGAGATCACAGTTAAGACTCGACTAAATAGACGCGATGACAGCAGCGCAGAAGGGCGAAAAAAAGGAAAAGAACTGCCGCCCGATCAATATAAGATCCTCACCCCACCACCACCACCAGTTCCATCCATCCATCCAGCGCAGAGAGCCAAGAGTCTCAAAAAAGAGAGAGACTAACGGATGTGTCCGGAAGAAGAAATAACTTGATAGGAAAGAGAGAGGAGAGAGATGGACTTGCGCTGTTTGATGCTTTCACGCAACTTTTTTCCCCCTCTTCAATCTATTACACGACGACCGGATTCATTTGATTCCGGCCGAGAGTCAAAATGGGGAGGGGAGAACTTCTTTTTTCTTTTGATGACGAGCGGCCCGGTGTTTTTGGACCAGTTGGAAATCTACCAAGGAACGAAACAAAAATTGGTTTTTTATATTCGTTTGGGTTTCCCACGTTTTTCGACGCCAGAAAAACAGAGAAAACACAAACAGATAACACACAAACATTCAAAACGTGAAAAAAAGGAAAGACGTTATCGACCAACAGACTGTTGTGTGCAGCAGGATGTGCGATAAAAACAAAACCCAACCGCAGACTGTCAAATTGGAAAATCCGCATCCTGCCGATTGAAATCCAATCCTCATCTCGTTCGAGAGTTGCTAGTTTTACCCCAAAACAAAACAAAAAATTGAATTCGTTTGCATCGGTTTTTATAATATTCCAGCCGGGGGAAAAAAAGGGTTGGGCGTTGAGGATCCCGTCAACGTCCGGGCCAATGAGGAACGACGGCGAGCAAAGAGTTGGGATGAGACAACGCCGCCGGATCAGCAGCAGTCGCATAATTTTTTTCCAGGAAGTGTGAAAAATGTTGGGTCGGTGCCGGTCAAACGGAAACAGACACACACACACACACACCATATAACACATCAAATGTGTCTCACACACACAAAAGAGTTGTGAAGAAATTCCTTTTTTCAAAACGCAAAAAAGAAAGTGGGTGGAGTCAAAGAAGAAAGCGGCGCCTGAAATCAAGGCGCCATGATATTTTGGCGTGATTGTGAATGATGTTTTTTGTTTTGTCTTCAGTAATAATAATAAGAGTGACAGAGAGAAAGAAAGAGCAAAGCCTGAGCTTTTGTCTTTGTTGTATACGTATACGTCGACGTCCAAAATCCAGCCCAAAGTCACGCAAGGCTTCTTATATTATATATAGCCCTTAAAGTTTTTGGGTGGCCGCGGCCGTGTGGCCACATGTATTCAGAAGAAACGCCGACCAACCGACCGACCGACCGAGCAACTCGAAGAAACGGAACAGGATTAGACTGTACACACATACAGGGAAACACCCAAGGAATATCTGAAAAAAGAAAAAAAAGAAGTCGCACAAGTGAATGTGTACCATAAGAATATATAAGGAACTCACTGGCGAAAAAGACATTCAAATGGTTCGGTCGGTTATATTCGGTCGTCGGTCGCTAGACGATCACTTTACACGCAGCCGGAGAAGTACATGGGGAAGACATTTCGACCGGGGCTCTTGTGTGTTGTTCTTTGCCCGTCGTCTTATTCGACAAGGGGAAATGGATATGCCCATCAGGATATCTCGTTTTCTCAGCGTGTCCGGATCACTGCGCCGAGCGTCTTGTTTGTTTCTCTCTCTCCCCTCACACTGGTCGTTTTTCAATATCAGTTGTCTTTAATATAATGAGCGACGCTGCTGGATGTGCATCAAGACACGACAATGTTGTGCATTAAGGCTTCTCTCTTTTTCTCTGGTCGCAATTTGACATACATGTACCATCTCTCTCAAAATGATAATATTGTTTCGTAGTAGACGTTCTATCGATTTCGAATATCTTATGTAATCTGTTTTTCAAATTTTTCATTTGTTTTCTCTCTGTTTTCTTCCACCATATATAGGCTATTGTGGCGACGGGCACTAACTTCCAGTTAGTCTTCGGACCGGGCACGTGGGGTTTCAGCAGCGACGCCAACCGCGATTGCGATTTCGACAAGGAGCCCGGCAAGGTAAGACACACCACTCTGCTCTTCTTCTACAAATGCCAACAACAACAACAACTCCAAAAATAATAATAAGAGTGTATAGGGGGGAAAAAAAGGCTTTTTTCGTTACTGGAAGGAAACCCGAAATTATAAGAACATTTTTCCGTTGTCGTCTGAGAGAGGGGTGAAATATTATAAGAAGAAGACACAGCTTTAACAAAAAGTATAGAGAAGAACATGTATGGTATTCAGCAGCGCAGTTGACGATAGAGAAAATAAGAAAAAGTATCAGAATTCACAAAGTCTTGGAAGAGGGGGGCGAAAGAAACCCGCAGCAAACAAATATATATAATTTTTCGGGCTGTGTGCGCCGTATAGTCTCTTCTATATTTCAATCTATAGAGACTTGTAACGATTGGAGCACGTCCAGCTTATATACAGCTCACTTCTTTAACTTTGGTGGAACGACGACGCGAGTTATATTGTTTTATTGTTTTGGGGGTCGTCCCGTTTAAAGAAAAAACTGATTGCAGCAGCCCAGAAGTCGCACACACACAAAACACAATGGAGAGAGACAAATGCCTCCGCCGGCCATATAGAATCCTCCACACACACACACACTGGAATAGAAATATATAAAGTCATATCTCCTCTCTCTTTTTTTCCTATATGAGTAAGGCCGTCGTAAAAAGATAAAAAACCCCAAAAAGATTTAAAAGGAAGAAGATGAAGAAGCGCCAGCAAAGGGTCACGACCCTGCCCCAGCAGCAGCAGTGTCTCTATGACAAAAGACGGACTGATGTGTGTCTTGTTTACAACCCTCCTTCCCTTTGGGCTTAAATGGCTGGATGTAGTATATATCCTCCGGTCGTAAAACATAACAGCACAGAAGAAGAAGAAGAA
Organism: Daphnia pulicaria; assembly: GCF_021234035.1. Taxonomy (NCBI): domain Eukaryota; kingdom Metazoa; phylum Arthropoda; class Branchiopoda; order Diplostraca; family Daphniidae; genus Daphnia; species Daphnia pulicaria. The sequence goes on along the minus strand of NC_060917.1, from coordinate 3,078,988 downwards.
AATAACACAAAAGAGCATTTTTCAACACACACAAGACAACCAGCAACCACCACAGCAACACCACACAGAGCCACCACCATCACCAGAGGAAAAGAAAGTTGACGATCGCGCTCGCGCCGGTTCCTCAGTCCATTTCTCTGCTGGTCAAGGAAAATAAAGGCCCGAACTATATTGGCCTGGCATGGGCATTTTATTGCGATTTTAACGAGCCAAACAACCGTGCCCATTGAGAGAGAGAGACGGTCGCAGATGAGGAGAAATAAGAAACGCTCTCGTCGTTTAGACGCCAATTTGTGCATTTTCCCTTTTTTATTTTTGTGTTGGCAGGTCAGCTGAAGGCCAGCGCTCGTGTCTGGACATCTTTTTAGGCCTACGCCTATAGTGTAGTCGAAACTTTGTCGCCAAGAAAGGACACATAGTTTCATAAATTGCAGTTGAGATACAATAAAAGAAGAGGGACGCTATATTCTTGGTGGGCCAGAATGAAGGGGGGGGGGTGGTTGGAAGGGGGTGAAATCCGAGAGAGAATAAGAACTGGTTGTATATATTTTATAGAGCCTCCACACGACGATGCTGGACGAAATACGATCGAACGGACCGACACTTAATATCTAGGTCTCTCTCTTTATTATATCAACCCCCAAACTGCAATGATATGAAACCCTGCTGGCGATATCAAACATGTTGTCTCCCTATTTAATGTACACTCGACAGTATACATTTGATAATCATCTTCTCAAGAGCATGTGAGGTGATGTACAAATCAGGTAGAATTTGATGCGTCTGTTGTCCGGGTCACGTATTATATAATCAAGTGATATTTAGCCTACTCAGTTTACTGCTGTCCTAGTCATCATATATAATTTCACTCTGTTACACCGGCGCGACCCCACACACACACATTCATATTTTCACTGCCATTTTTAAATATTTTAGACCACCACCAGAGATAATTTCAATCTTCTTATTTATTTCCCCCCTGGCTGATTGAAAATGAAGCCGAAAGTTTAGTCGAGCCGATTTTCGCAAAGTGAACACGGCTGCGTGATTCTTTTATTCTATTCCTTTACATGAAAAGATTGAAAAGGGGTTTTTATTTTTCTTCACAATTTCATCCTCATCATCACAGCACCCCCCTGCGAATATGCACAGCCCAGGGGATATAGAGGAAAAAGGATTTCATCCGCGCGGTTGAATCAAAAAACGCCCAGCCCAAAAAACACCGACAAACATTTTTTGAACCCCGCGGCCAGCATTGTACCTCGTCGTTTACATGTCGGTGCGGATTAAAAGAGAATCTCTTCGAGGAGGAGGAGGAACTATGGGGAGCAGCAGCAGCACGCGCTCTCCGTTCAAACACAATTGAATAGAAATTTCTTTCTCTTATTGACGTGTAGACCATTTTACTGCCCATCTCTTTTCTTTTTTGGATTGTTGTTCTCTCCATGAATGGCGGATATGAGGGGGGGTCCCAACACATCAGTAGACACGTATACCATTGATTGGCGCTCTTTAGGGCCAATCAATTAATCATATTTCCAAGGGGTTGCCAGCAACAGCTCAAGCGCGTACATCAGCAGCTATATAGGCTATTAGTACAGGATGCCGACATCTCTCAATCACAACAGTCGGCATCAAATGAATGATCTGCTCGCCGTTTTTCATCGGTGTGCTGCTGTTGGCCCCCCTCTTATATCCACTCGAGTGACTCGCCGATGTTTCTCAAACTGCACAATTGTTGCAGTTATACTAGTCCCCCTCCACCGCCTGGGTTTGATGAGGGCGGCTCACCCCCTCTTGGTCTTTTGTAGATTCTAATGAAATATCATCATGTACTACAAAAGCCTACGACGAGATCCGACGCGGAGATATAATCGAACCTTTTTTAAAAAATAAAAGCGCCGCGCATAGCGATGCCGGTAGCCACCACACATGTATACGGCAGGATTAGAGAAACCTTTTGTCGTCCCCCCTTTGATAAGAGAATCTAAATATGTTTCAGTGTGTCTATAAATACATGCCTTGAATGAGTTGAATCGCTATCAAACGAGCCATGTTTAATAGTCGCCAGGAATGTCGGTGAATATTACTAGGGGGGGGGGGGGGATCGGAAATTTTCAAGAACAAGTTAGAAACAGGAATGTTGAGAGTTGAACTATAAACCTCCGTTAGTATAAGCGATATCGAATTCATTTTAAAATTGAGTTGGCCAGAAGACTTTCTAAATAAATCGACTCGGTTGATATCAGCTGGTTGTTGGGGATACATTTTATTTTTAGCTGATAGGCGATAAACGGTTTGGCGTTATTGGTCGGTTTATTCCCTGCGGGGGGTTTGGTTAAACTATAGAGTATCAGACGAACGCATTACATATATATCTCTAATATACAGCTGCTATATTTAGCCGTATTACATATGGGTGTGTGTGTGTGGGAGATATGTAGGGATGCCCACGAGCGCCCACACTTTTTTTTAAATTTTATTTTTCATTTTTTGGTCAACCGAGAAAAAAGAAAATCCACTTGGAACAACATTTATTATTACGCGCCGTTATACCGTTTTAAAAAAAAGGCGCGGATTTATTTCCTTTTTTCAAACGAAAATTCCACAGGTCTGCTATTCCCACTGTTGAGTGTTTGGCAACCCGTGAATAATTGAATCTCCATATAGTATTATATAGGCCTTGTTGTGTATAGCTATTGCTCCTGGAATAGTCTCTCCACACGATCGTGCCGGGCTTGATTCGAAGGCTATACCTCCTTGTACTACCTTGAATGTTACACACAGACGTTCCTTATTTTTATTACATCGATATAGCCATAGGCCATTTAACCGCAGACGTAATGCCCTTTTTGTTATGACGTCCACGCCCGAAAGAGATGCGTTGCCGGAATGCGTTTCGTCACCAATGTGCAATAGCGATAGAGTATTAGCCTAATGTACGCACACAGTCGTCGCCAGCAACAGCGAAAAGTTCTAATCCAATTCTCTCCAAGAAAAGGTTGTCCAGTCATTCGTTAAATCTAAAAATATCCGCACCCTCCACCAAATACATATAGATAGTCTATAATCTGGCCGCCGGTACACCAGTTAAGGGTTTCCCTGTCTAACGACGTTTGAATTTGGCGGCACTCGAACGGTCGTCCCCCATAATCCAACGCAAAAAATTCCAGCCGAGAAAAAATGTGAGAGCGGAAATGTCGACGTGATTTGAGCGTTCACGAATTGTGTGTCCCTGACGGTCCCTTTCATCCGGTTAGCGAGTTTCGTTTTTCTACCCAAAAAATACAAGAAACTTAAACAGGCGCCTGGCGCCCAGTAGAAAAAAGGAAAAAAGGAAATTATGATCCGAGACACAGCAGTGCTCAGAGCGGACACGGCAGAGTAGACAAACACATTTATCGGCTAATATCCCCTTCCTATACTCCTTGGTCCGACTCTTGTACGTAATATATTTTCGGCGCCGGACTTCCGAACTAAACAACAAAAAAATATCTCCCATAGACGGACTCTGGCCGGCCAGGCAACAGCTAATGTAAGAAAAAGAAGGGAAAAGTCGCCAACATAACAAGAGCAATTCAGTGGAGCGAACGAATATTATATGAGAATAGAATAGAAGCAAAGTGTGTCTTGCTGCAGAGGAAGGACTAAGTAGTTATATAGCATATAGCTTATATGTCTTGAACCGAGAGAGAGAACTCTGCCGGCGGCCATGGAACAATCGCCGGATAATTGAGTGCAATTAACTTCTTTTTCTTCTTCTCCGGACTCTATCCATAGTGTGTACGTGGGGGGAAGACCTACACACAATCACCTATAGACGTGTGTGTGCTCCCCTTTTTTCTTCTTCTTCTCTTTTTAACACAACAACTGTACTCCTGGCTGTTGTAATAGCCTGAGACACACACACACCGCCTCTTTTCATATCCTCCGCGCGTTGCTGGCCGTCCTGTCTGTATAGCCCCTTGAGGCGACTGGAGCTGGAGTTCGAGGTGTTATTACTATCCACTGTGTGTGTGTGTGTGTACAGGCGAGCTGGAAGAAGAAGGTTCCTCCGCTTATTGCCGACTTCCGGAGTTGTTTCCATAGTCCTCCCCGCTGGGCTTCCACAGTCCGCCATCTTTGTTTCTTATATAGATTGGCGTCGTCGTTGCAATCTCGACCATGTACAGTCAAAAAGTTTTCTCTTTTTTTTTCTTTTCTTTCCGGTCGTGAGGCAAATCATTTGATGTTGTTACGTAGGTAGTTGTGTAGTATATACTATTTATTGTTGTGAGTCTAAGACTATCCGGCGTCTTGTGTAATACCAATCCAAACACAAGTTGATTTTTTTATTTGTCGCTGCTGTTGGATTTTTCGATCGAAACTTTTTGGGTTGTTCCTCCTATATGGCGACACATCCGCGTGTGTGTGTGTAACGACGCACTTTGTGTGTGTGTGTGTGTGTGTGCTGGCCCCCAAGAAAAGAAGGAAACTTTCTTTTAACTTTTATAGCACTTTGTTGTTGATCAGGGAGACATCAACTTCCGCTCTTTTTTTGTTACTCTTATATCTAAAGCTTAAACAAAAAGAGGATGTTCTATTATATTATATAGACACTTAAATAATCAAACATAAATATTAGTTTCTCTACTATAGCTCCTTTTTTTTTTCTCCTTTTCATTTTTAATTGTCCTCCCGGGCCATTATTTTCCACGACTTTCAACTATATACAAGACTATGTCTTTTCCCTATGTGTGTGCTGTGTGTGTGTGATTATAGACCCCGGGATACCGGGGTTGGGCAGGGGGTCCATTATCGTTCCCCCGCAGTGCGCCCGCTCCGTTCCAGACACTTTTCTTTTTCCAACCTTCATGGAACCCGAAAAAATAATTTTGTTCTTTTTCTTCTTCTTCCTTTCGCCTTTTAATTTCTTTTTTTTTCCACCTTGAGGAAAGGGGGGGGGGATGTGTCGTATTAGCGTCTCTTATTGTCATCCATCATTGGCTGCTGCCGTGTGTAATTATTTAAAAACTGGGGGAACAAAAATTTATATTATAACAAGTTGCCGCCCGGAAGAAGCGCCATTGGCCGCTGGTATTTTTCATTTTAGCAGGAAAAAATAAAAGGGAAAGTAACAAACAGGCGTCGGGCGGAAGTTGGAAATCAGATTTTCCCCTCTTCTTCTTCGTCTAGAAAAGTTGTTGCCCATTTTATAAACTTCGAGTATGTATATACTATATAGCTGCTGGATGGGAGGTGGGTGGGGGGGGGGGATCGATAGCAACTGGGTGATGCGCATGTGCGTCCAACCCGACACCAAACAAAACGGACGGACGTGATTGGATTGGGCGCGGTTCGGTCAAGTCCGCCTCCCACCCTATGAGCAACTTTCTTTTCTATTTCTTCTGTTCGACGCTTGAAGAAAAAGAGCCGACGCTGTTTTCGACGGGCGTCCGTCATCACCGTCCAAATTGTCCCGGGAAAAACAAAAAAATCAACTGCCCGCGATGAAACCCGCCCGACATTAACTGTCCAATTGACGTGATAAAAAAAAACGTTCAGGCGCGCCGCCGTTTGGTTTGTTGGTTTTGCGCCAGTGGGCGGCGTCGTCGGCGTTTCTTTTCTGGCGGGACTTTTTTTTTTTTTTTGGGACAAACGAAAGAAAATATACAAACGGACCTAAATATAATCCTAGCAGCTGGACTCTTTTTTTTTTGTATACAACCGGCCGTCGTATCTTCTCCATTTTGTTTTGGTTTTTTACACCCAACAAACGGCCAACTAATCGCCGCGTAAAATAAAAAGGACAAAAAACCGACCACCATTTCCCGGGCCGTGTGTACATTATATTTGTTTATCCTTCAAATTTTCGTTTTGATGCCGACCCTAGTATATTATACACAAGAACAAAACGCCCACACACACGCACGAGTATATCGATTACATCATTCGAATGAATGAATTTCGAAAAGATGGAATATAAAAAGAGCTAGTCAAAATGTCGATGACATTTAGATAAAAAAAAAAGAAATAATAAAACGACGGACAGAAATCTTTTTTGGGGTCCGAAAGCGGATGGATGTCGAACATTCCGACACAGCAGACAGACGAGAGAGAGGCCACCTTCTTTTTTATCTTTTATTATTTCCTCCGTCCTATTTTTTAATATTATATGATGTAGTCTAGGGGTTTTCTTATTTAGTCGCTCTCGCTCGCTGCTCAGATGTAAGGAGACGTGTCTTGTTTGTGTAATTGGATCTCCTTTTGTTTGTTTGTTTGTTTTGTTTCTTTTCTTTTTTCCTCTTTTGTGTTTGTCGGGAAAAATTTTCTCCATTCCATTGGGTCGGCGAGCGCGCGGCCAGTTTCTTTCCTTCTTCTTCTTCTTCCTTTTGTTGTTGCGGTTGTTATTGCAACAAGACGGACACGCACGCACAACATCGACCTTAAACCTGATGCCTTTTGCCTACCTGCCTCATTATGCAACGACTCCCAACAACGCTCGATCGCGTCTCTACCTGCGCGCCAAGCGCATTCTATTAATAAATAACCAAAACCAAAATACCTAAAGGAAATTTGTGCGATCAATGGCTGAATATTTGATTATTTTGACGAGGGGAATAATCGAAGGATATGCCAAAAAAAGAAATGCGGTAACGTCTGTACGATGAGATGACCAGTAGTCGCGGTGGATGGCCCAGGTGTTCACGATTGCCGCCTGGCACAGAACCTGTCCAATTGATTTGAATTTCTTCTAGAAAGAAAATACCACGCGGGGAGAGAGGGACAATATCAGCAGCTGTCGACCCCAAAATCATTAGACAGGCCACGTCAAAACCAGTTTCTACCTACCTTCCTTCCAACTGGAAATCGTTTCTTATATAGTATTTCGGTTGACTGTTGTCGTGATTGCTCATTTACATACGCAGTAGTACAACACGCTGCGTATATTATAATCAACAGCAGCCACCAGTTGACATGACAAACTCCACAGCAGCAGCTCCACTGCAGCTCTCTTGTCCGTCACAGAAAAGACTTGAAACGGTTCTGGCCAAAATTGTCCTGTGCGCGCGTATACCTGAATTGAGGTTAGATCGTGTGTGTCCAACAATCAGGTGTATTAAAAACCAACAAAAAACAGGTGTGTTGGTTACAAAACAACTCCAATCAACAAAAGAAGAAGAAGAAGAAGAAAAAGTTTTGTCTTTTTGATTGAATTTTCGCTGCGACCGTGTTGCAGGTTAACACGCGCTCGATCGTCGATTTAACCTTGCGTGAATGTTAATTAGATGTGACCGCTGATACGTCCATCTCTCTCTGTATACAATAACCCGATTGGCAGAAGAAGAAGCTACTTCCTCCCCTGGTATTTTTGTGTGTCTCGGTAACTAAAACAGAAAATTGCGGATGGCATCGGCAGATGTTTTCGTTACGCGGTCGACTGCGTCCGACAAGTGGGAAAAAAGAATAAGAAAAAATAAAACATTTTCCCTTCTCTAATGACCGGCCGTGTACGTCCTCCTCCTGCGCCAAATGTCTTTTTGTTTCATGAAAAATAACAGCGCGCCGAGTCACTCTGTTTAAATATTTATAACGCACAATAGCATATAGGCTACACATTTCTTTTTATTCTTTTTAAAAAACAAGTTTGCCGAGGAAATGAGCTGAGACACAGCAGCGAGCAAACTGTTTTTGGCTTGTATTGTTTTTTTGGGGGGTTTTAATAGGTCCAGCAGCCCAGCACAGTAGAACAGTTGATGGTTGGGAATGAATTGGTCGTCCTCTTGATGAGTCGAGATTCTGCTGCCCTTCTGGGGGAGGTTATAGTTTCTTTTTAAGGGGTGGACAACAACACATGAACGGCCAAAGCTACTACTACTACCACTAGCTTAGATATATCTAGATATATCTTTACCTGGGCTGGCTATGGGGCCAGGTTATATTCCTGGGCGGCTATTTCGAGTTAATATACGTCACTCTTGGTATTCGTATTGGTGGGTTGTTTTGTCAAAGTCGAGGAATAAAACAGAAAGAAAGAAAAGAAAAGAAAAAAAATATTTAAAAGACGAAGGGTGGAGGAATAAGGACAGGTAGAAAGAGAAGAGGCCATCTCTTTTGCTCATGGCGTATAAGACATGGCCGCGCTGATAATTTGTCCGCGTCAACTGTCTTGTCGACAGGTCATTTTTATCAATAAGAAAGAGACGAGCTTGAGTTCGAGTTGTGTGTATATATTTCGTCGTAGTAGATAATACGAGAGGAGGGAAAAAAACAATGGCGTTGACTATATCTGTCTCATAGCAGCGACTTCTCCATTCGGCCCTTCATTTCCTTCTTCTTCTTCTTCTTATTTCTCCTTCTTCCTTTACAACAACACAACAACTCGCAGCGCCCAGCAGTGTATTGATATTTATAAATGACCGCTGATAGAATCACATTTCCATCGTCTTTTCTTCTTGTGTGTGTGTGTCCAGGGGGATTTTATTTTTTTAAATTTTTCCAGGTCGGAACAATTTTCTTTTTTTGTTTTTTGTTTTAAAAAAAAGAACAAAAAACCGAAATGTCCATTTGAGATAAAAACCGAAATGAATGAGAAGTTCTAAAATAACTTGTATTCAATCACCCATGCAGGTTCACATCAAGTCACGTTTCATTTTGAACGGAGTTTGCGCCAAATGGCGGGGATGGCTCGACCTGGACCGCCTCGACGGTGTCGGATGTGTCGAATTCGACGAAGAAGCCGCTCGGGTAAGTTTTGTTTTTGCTTTTTTATCTTATTCTTATAAATTTGATGTTTTCGCACTTTTGGGTTCTCGGTCGATTGAACGATTTGCGTAATAGCCTGTCATTATGTCTGCCCGCACACAGTATGTGTTGGATATGACGTCAATTGAGCGTTTTGCGGGAGATGCTGAACTCGTTCATCGCCAATTGTGACGTAATGATGATAATAACAGCGGTCGGGGGGTGGTGGGAGGAGAAATAGGCAAATATTATAAATGAGCATCGTAGATACGGTCTGTACGCTCCTATCACGGATATCTATCCTAATAACATGAAAAGAGCGAATAAGAAATCATCAAGAAAATCGAGCGGTGGAGGTTTGCGGCCGCCGTCTGGAAACCCGCAAACCCCGTCGCCACCACCACAGCGAAAGAGTCGCACTTTGACGGAGGTGGAAAAAAAAGAAAAAGAAAATTGGAGGTGAAAAATAAGTATAGAAAAGACGATATGTACAACCGCACACCACACACACACGGCATATATATATATAAGGCTACGCTGACTTGTCTGCACACCTTCCTTCAATTTTCTTTTTGTTGAAGAAGAAGAAGAAGAAGAACGGCACGCTCAGACCAGGAGCTAAATACACTGTGTGTCTATTATTTTTACAGTTTTTCTAGAGCTATAACATCACAACCAGCCAAGTCAGCCCAGCCCAGCGCAGGGTGTACTATAGTCTACATATACGGCGTGTAATATTCAATATGCACGCCATCAGCTAGGCACCGGTGATTGAATAGCCTCTAATGATAGAGAGCTGTGCTCAGTTTGCCTACCTATTTTTTTCTTCTTCTTGTGGTTAGGAGACCGCGTCGTGTTATTCCCCAATTTTCTTCCTTCCTCCCCCCCAAAAAATAAGGGGATCCCAAAGCCCAAAAAGAACATGGAACTGTGCGTTATATATTCTCCTTGTAACAAACGCGACCGTCGGTTCCGATATGACGGAAACGTAGCAGTCTACAAGGAAAAGAAAAATGAAAATTCGGTAGCCTTTCTCTTCTTTTCTTGTTGAGCGCCACCGTATTATGTACAGCAGCCCATCTAGAAGCGAGAAACAACTATAAATATATCTCAAATATTCTTCTTTCTTTATTTCCAAGTTCCTTAATCAGTCGACGCGGCGTCGAAAAAAAGATGAGAAAAAAGGGAAAAACAGTTTAGAGATACACACACACACAATTGTGTTTCGGGCTACCGGTTATATAGGGTTATCTCTCTTCTCTCTCTCTAGAAGTGGGTGGTACTCGTCTTTGGTGTCGACATGTTTTTTTTCTGGAAAGAAGAAAAAGAAAAAGGGAGTCGGGAAATTGGCTGTGAATTTCGTGCCCGACGCAGCGGCGCCGGTAGAATATTTCTAGGCGACCGAGAATAATAAGAGCCGCGCTCACTAACCGCTTGCACGTTGTGTGTGACCGAAATAATCACATCGCCGAGGCCCCTCACCGTTTCTGTGTCTGTCTCGGTTACACATTTCCCTTCCAAAAATGAAAATAAGACGAAGGGAAATAAATCATCAGAGAGAAATATCATCATGTGATAGGCCAAAGGAGAGACCTAACCTGACCCGTCACGCCAAACACGCCAAACGACGATCAACTCAATAATACGTAGGTGGTAGCTCTACCAAGCAGAAGAAGAAGAACCTCGACTCTCCCATCAAACAATTACCAGAGCTAGAATATAATAGAAGCTGAGCGTTTTGAGAATGTTTCACGCAATTGATGTTGATTCAGTCGGCTCAATTTCCTTCCTGGATCTTTTTTTTTGGGTATTTCAATTTCTCCAGTGCTGTTGCCCGGCGAGATATATATCAATTCGTCATCATCTGTCCGACTAATCGTCTCCGTTTTTCTTTGGCCTCCGCAACTTGAATGTGTTTACCGGGGGCCAATGGGTGGCTATGAAAATGGTCGTCTAACAATAGCGATATGGTGGTCGTGGTAAAATAATAATAAGAGTCGATCAAGTCATTTGATGCCACCACCACCACACCAGCCTCTTAATAATAGGGCGCCATTAAAAGAACCTGATTCCAGGCTCTCTAGCCCGGCCCCTATATAGACACACATAAAAGGCTGTCTGCTATATATATACTACTAACCACTTTTAACTATTATATCATCATCATCATTTGATGGTTATTTTTCTTCTTCACATGAATAGAAAAATAACAAATTTATTAACCGTTTATTCCTTTTTTTTGTGTGTGTGTTCAGATTGAAGACGTTTACCGGCGGGAACAAGTCGAACGTTTCAATCAGCGCCTGCGCGAATTCGAGGAAGACCAACGGGCCTATCGCAATCATCACGTCGCCGCCGCCGTCGAACGCCAATCCCAATCTGAACACAACAATCCAGACATGGTCGATGTGAGTTGATCAATTATTATTATACATAACAATTTCTTGATTCATCCTTCACATTTCCGGTTGAGAAACAAATGACATTTCACTTATTTGTTACGCATTGTCCGACATTTTCGTCTAATTTTCTCCTTTCGGAAATGTGTTGATTATACAGGCGCGCAAGAAGATGGATCTATCCTCAGGCCACGCCCCTCACTGAGTATTAAAAGAGAGCCGTCGGATGCAAGGACATACAACACTATACATAAAATATATCCGTCGATTGTTTTTTTTCCTTTTTTTTCCCATCATCTGCTGTTGTGTGTGTGTGTGTGTGTGTCTAATTTCATCTCAACCCAAACAGACAGTTAGATGATTGCCGTCTGCGTGTCCGTTATTCAGTTGCTCTTCTGTTTTTCTTTTTCCTCATTGCGATGACTGAAACAATTGTCTTTTTCTTTTTTTTTTTCGTGTGTGTTTAATTGCATGATAATGATATATCATATATACGCGAGCGATTCGGACCGCTAGTCAGGTCACACTTGAATTCAAATTTCACAACAGCGCCAGAATTTCGTGCGTTTCTTTTTTTTCCCCAATCTCATCGTCATCTCATTTTCTTCGTTCGTTTTATTCTTTCCCCTCGATATATGGACTGTGTGTGTCTTGGGTTTTCTATGTTTTTTTTTCTTCTTGTTAATATCACAATTCTCCTGAAACGAAGAAGAAGAAAATAGTAACTTGAACTAATAACATTTTCAATTGAAATTTATTAACTGTATAATAATTCGGCGTGTAAACTGCAAAGAAAAACACATCAACCACAGCGCTAAAAAAAAGTTCCTCTCATATCCATCATCCGGAGTGTTCAAAATGAAAAACCTGCAACGCTTCCTCCACACTATTACAACACCTCAACCATTTTTGTTTTCTTTCTATATTCTGTTTCCCTATCGCCGTGTTGATTTTGTACGCACGCAAAAATAATAAGCAGAGATTTTGTCCTTTTTTTTTTTAATGTCTTTTGCGTTCGAAAAACTTTCCGTGACGTAATAAGAATGACAAATCATTAAATTCAAATTTCATCTCGAAAAATGAATTTTTTTAAATTTTTTCGTGTGTGTGCGCGTCTTCGGTGTTACATGATGATGATGACCGCCGTTCGTTCGTTTCAACTCCGCGTTATTGATCCTTTATTGCGTGTTGTTGTACAGTGTGTGTGTGTGTGTATGTGTTTGTGTGGCGTCCACATCAAATATACCGTATACTATATAACATTTCATTGCCTTGATAGTCGTTTTTTACTATTTCAAAAGAAATAAAATCAAAAAAACATTGGTAACAGTTTCTGCTGGCCAATGTTGTTGGCTATGACACAAGATTGAATAAATAAATAGGAGAGAAAGAAAGAATAAAAAAACAGCATTGAGGAGCCGAGCCCCATGAGATCGTTGCCAAAGTATCGGATATCTCTCGGTGGTTCATACTCTTGTAGTACGCGTCCTTCAAACGGGGACACTTGAGAGATGCTTGGCTATTATCTTTTGGGTGTAGTACTCGATCCATCGGAGCTGTTTGTGTCTATTTCGAGAGGACGCCGCGGCAAAAAGCGATCCGGTTCCGTATGGGACAACGGACGTCTTGCAACAACCAGGAGAAAATTCACAATAGCAGGAAAAAAGAGAAAGAAAAACGTCTTCTTCTTTTGGTTATAAGGAAAAGAATAAAGTATAAAAAAACACGGATATATAATTGGCCGGTTTTCTTCTTCTTTTATTGTGCGTTTTATTTTTTTTTTTTTTTTTTTGTTATTGTTGTGTTCGTTGTGTATTATATTGTCCATCGCGGGTTTCATCAGAAAACTCGAGTTGTAATTTTTCGTTTCTTGTTTCGCTCGGCTTCCGGCTTAAAGCAAATTATAGCCAGCCACTGGATGCAATTTTTACTGTTTTCTCGGTAAATCCGCAGGTTTCTTATTCAATAAGAAAATAAAATTTTTCGTTTTTTTTTTTCGGTCGTTTTTCTGGCTGTCGTTTAAATTTCTTATTCCCTTTTCAAGTCTTGACTGTGGTAGCGGGTCACGGTGTAACTTGATGAGACAAAACTATTAGATATACTAAAATAATACCAATCTGTCCAGCGGATGTGAAGCGCGAGTGAGGAACCGCTTTTATCGTTTTTAAGAGATTTGAAGTTAGGGGGTGGCTGTGGGGTCGATTTTTAATTGCTATCGATATCTTAGGTAACCATGGTTAATTGGAAGAAAAGCGGGAAGAAAAGTGTCGTCTGCTGTATTGTCTAGACTCTAGACTAGTGTTGAGAACGAGACGAAGTTTAAGATTATAAAGAAAACAGAACCATCAATTTTTGAAAACGTACGTGGCTGCACAAGAAATTTCATAGTTAATGAAATTACTGGGATGTGGTCGTCTTGTGGACTGTGTCGGTTATCTCGGTGTGAACTCGTGTGAACTCTGTCTCGGTGTCGTGGCTCTCCATGCTCTTCACTCCATGCTGTTTGGCGGGTAAATAAAACTAAGAATACGAATAGAATGACTATGGGAGCTCAAATAGAAGAGTTAAACCTGATTCAAATTCCTGAATTGATAGTTCCTGACTAGCATTTATTATGTATAAGCCCCTTGTTGATGCTTGGCAGTTTGTTTTCACTAGCTAATGTAACCTTTTTTTCCTTTGTGCAGATTTGAGGCCTGAGCCAAACATCATAACAACACAATAAGCAAGTTTTGCTCATGCTGGTACTGAAGTGTTGGGTAATGATTTTTTGTTTTCACTTTTATTAACCTGTGAGCTGAAGAGCTGAACAGCTGATATTAGAATGATGGACGTATTGCATAAATGTAGTGAATTACTTGGAAACCTAAAATTCTCCTGTTAATTAACTTTTAGGGTTTGCCACTGCCTCATTTTCAACTTGTCATTACTTGTTGTTTCTGTCCAAATTTTTCGTAACCCATTTTCTATTTTTCATTTAGATCAACAGTATCCCATTTGATTGGAGAAAGTCAGCACCTTTCCTTGAATCCCATCTGTGTCCTCATGTGGGTGTATTCACGAGGACCCCATTTTGCCTATCCTGCCTGGTGTATTCAACTTTACTGCACGGATGGATGAAGCACGTGGATGCCTGGCCGTATTTCCCAGGCTTAAAGGTAGAACAAAATGTATTTCTTTTCTTCCTTTTAGACTATCTGGTGCTGGCGTTGATTATTAATCGTTACACAGTACGGAGTACGATTATTCCACAGCTAGGCGATTGACTGCAACTGTTTTCTCTTGCCGTTTCTATGTTTACTCAGTTAGGGTTCCTTTTTAAAATACGACTGACTGGAGGTGGAGATCAGGCTTCTTTTGTTTTGAACCTCACTTATTCTTTATTGTGTCGTCCAGCAATATAACTTGCAAGTCCCTTTTGGGTTACCTACAATTTGAACGGTTTTCCCGTTGGTCATAGTATGACTTTGTAGTCGTGATTCAATTCAAACAGAGTCACACGATGTATAGAATCGAGCACATCCATTCTATTCTGTTTCTTCTTCTTCTTTTTTGGCCTTCGATGGTTAGACATCATCACAGTTGAAAGGCTTTGAAAATCTGAGCCAGGGCGCGAGAAATTGTCCGATCCGAAAGAAAAAAAAAATAAATAAAAAGTGCGGGGATGAAAATGATTTTTCGAAAAGGGTCGAAGCTCAAAAGAAGAGCTGACAACAAAAGGAACGACACCAAATCAATAATCGCCCGCCCCCTTTTTTCTTTTACCCTCCTGCCCCCCTCCGACAGTTTCCTTTCTGTTGCAACGACGTTCACAACAGTCGACGTAATAGTCCGTCCGAATGTAACCGGCGACCGAAAAAAGAAAAAGCTAAGAAAGAAGAGAGAGAGAGAAAGTGTGAACAAAACGGAAAGACATGGCCGATTGCTTATGATTCGCCCTCCCTTTCCCAACATATTTGATGTATAATAACACGTTTACACATCACAGAATACAGTTATAAATATATAAGATAAACTGCTGATGGGGGACTGGCTGGCTGGCTGGCTGGAATCACGGATGCGCTGGGCCAAGTGCTGCTCCCCGCCGTGAATCTAATGACCTCCCGCTGGTCGCTCCCAGCTTCACCCGGTCGTTCGCATCATCTTTTGTTGTCAGTTTTCTTTCCCTTTTCAACAGCTTTTCTTTTTTTTATTTTCGAGTGTTGTATCTGTATAGGTAGTGCCCAGCACTTTGAAATCAAACGCAAAGGACATTTATCTTTGTTATTTTTTGAAATAATTCCTGAGCCAGCCCAGCAGCCGCAGCACAAGCCCATTGAACATGCAACATTACAGCTGTTGTATCTATATTATTATGTTGTCTGACGCAATCTATAGTCGAGTGGTCCGGCTGCCGAGAGTCTTGAGCTGCGACAGCTTATGTATGTAGACGGCCAATCGCATAAACATTCCGTGAGTTTATTCCCAACAAACTCTTCCCTGTATTATTATTACTCGAAGCTATTACCAGGTGATGTGACTGATGGGGCTCAATAATAACTGGCCGGCGGCCGGAAGAATGTTGATCCTCCCCTGCTCCTGTTTTTCGAGAGAAAGAGAAATAAAGGGAAATCTTTTGATCTCGATAGGATGCGGATCCTTGTAGCGATGAAGTAGCGAGTCCCATTGGGTCCGGTTGAGAGTGAAATGGCGTTCAGTGGCAGCCAACTTGTCCAGTGGCCATGTGATTCGCTTCGGACGACGACAACAGTCTATATCCTATAGCTCCGGTTCTTTTTATTTTCTTTCTCCCTGGGACTCTTTAACTGGATTCAGCACGGAGAATACATATGTGTCACTGCGCGCTCCATTCAAATTCCTTTTTGGATTCGGATGAATTCAGAGGGAGAGGGTGGATGTGTGTGTGTGTATAGTAGACACATCAACAACAACACACACGTTCACTTTAGATCTATCTACTCTTGAGAGAGAGAGAACAAAAAAATAAAATGGGAGAATGCTGCACCAAAGGATATGCGGAGAATAAAAGGGGATCGAGAGAGCTGGATCGAGGGGGGGGGGATCTTTTCTATATCAAGATATCAAAGCGCCGAGCTTTTGTGTGGACGTCATCGCACATGAGCAAGGAGAACACACAGCGCCCAGTCATCTCTCTCCCCCTCTCTATCCTTATGGGCTGGACTCCCCTCTCTCCTATACAGTAAATGTGCTATGGGGCACGCTGATGTGTGTGTGTTCTTTGTCGCCATTTAACCTTGTGACACGGGCGTTGTGTATAGTAATCACAAAAACGGATTGACGACCGGTGATGGCCCTCCTCCTTCTTTTTTTCCGGCCCTCTCTTACAGCTCCTGATTATAAGGAGACGGCCCAGCAGCAGCAGCAGCTTTTTTTTTTTTTATTGTGATCAATAGGGAAAATGACCGTGGTCCAGCGTAAGGATAGACATTCCATGCCGCCGACCAACCGAATGGAATGGACAGATGAAAAAAATGGTAAATTCCATTCGGGTCTTATTTTATTAAAAAAAGGTTTGACATCATGTCCGTCGCTATTTAACATCCATTAAGATTCCAGATTTCGATAGCTCATAGGGATGTTAAATAAAATACTTCAGTTTTTTTTTCCATCTGGCTGATGGCGCACTCCCCCTCCCCCACCCTCTTGCCATTATTGCGCAGTCTATTACATTATAGGGTCAAAGGGATATCCAGGAAAAAGAGGAACTCACCTAATACTGGGGACAACAGCAGCTATATACACTCTCACGTCCAGGCGGATGGATCGAGTGTCAGACATGTAGTAGGCCTCTTGTTAGTAGTACGTAAACTAAATAGCCCGGCGGCAGACAACTCGATTGCGACACAATAATATGATAACACTTTAGCCATAGCCCTCCCCGACTACTTTACACAAGTATAGACGCAGTCTAGTAGCGTATCCATTCCGCATTATATGATGTACAGGGCGGATAATAATGATGTGTGTGTATATCATATACTCTTGCTTGTTGTTTTGTGTGTCTATACCAGTCTCAGCCAGCAGCTACTTAACCCCCATCGGATTATAGGAACATAAACTCTGGCGTTATATAAAGCCCTTTTTTTCCAGCCTTCCGATCGATACTTTTATATATATCAGATCTTTCGGCTGCCTCTTCTTCTTTTTTTGAACAGAGAGAAATAAAGGGCGATGAAGGGGGAGAGATGATATAATAGGAGCCGCGCCGTGTGGTGTTTGTTGAAGAAGAATAAATCTATACTCCAACGATACGGATCGAGGACAAACAAAAACTGAACGGATTCTTCTTCTCAGTTCTTCCCGACTGATGCGCTTTGCCCTGCGCCTTTTTTTATTTTCCCCCGCGTGTGTGTGTTTGTGTATATTTTTCCGATGTGTCATGAGAGAGAGAGAGAAAAGGGGCCTATAGACAAACAGACACACATCACCGCCCTTCGTTTTTTTTTTGTCACGATTTAGATTTAAATTCGTTTATTTAGATATACGCGCTGATGCGCTGCTCTCTCTGTTGGAATATTTTAAGCTCCTCGGCTAACTCTGTGTGTGTGTATAGCCGATAGCGCTATTCATATTAGGGAGGCTCGTCACGTTTGGATCTGGCCGTCCCTGTGTAGGGCCAGCAGCAGCAGGAGCGAGCAGGAGCCCTACATGTATAATGTGCCTGCGATATGCGTGTGCTGCTCACCTTGTGATATCGGAACGTTTCGAATATTATTTACACGTCGGACAAACCAGCATTATCAGGACTAGTTTGGGGGGACGAGAAACATGACCAGACCAGCAAGCATCAAGTAGTCCTTCTTCAGTTCTTCTTCTTCTTCTATTTCTTCTATGCGCCCCTTTTGTCTTTCTTGCGGGGCCTGACCCCATCCTCATGCAAATCAATGTGTCCTTTTCGAAAGGGGGATCTTGTATATAGAGCCAGCTGGCCATGGCCGTCATCAACAATCGGATCTGATCTGTAGTAGGGCCTCCTTCTATTTGAGATCGAGATACATATATATAGGGAAAACAAAAGAGGGGACGACAGGAAATTTTACATAATAGGAATCAACAAAAGATTTCTCTTCTTTTAGACTTGTGTGTGTGTGTCTGTCTGTTTTTTTTTGTTGTTCTCCTTGATTATTATTCCTTAAAGGACGTTATTATTAATATCTAGGCGCATAGAGTCTGTCACGCAACTAGGCCTATATACGGACTAAGTAATCATGATGATATCCCCCCCTTTTTGGTATATTTATTCATATTTGTCTATGAGCCTTGCATCACACGGCGCAATGATTTCAAGTTTTGTAATCACACCGGATGTAGTAAACACATTGAATTTCTAATTTTTTTTTTTATTCAATTATTACGTCAGTTCAATGCCGAATAATATCGAAATGGATGACGGGGGAATAAGATTGAATAGGCCGCCTATTAATAAATGTAGGCTGATGTGTTGTTGTTTGGCTGCTGCTGCTGCAGCGCTAACAAAAGTCTTTTTTTTCTTCTTCTTCTTTCTTTCGTCATTCTTTTATTTGTGCCTTTCCTTTTTTTCATCTCTGCAGAGCGCCAGTCGCCCGGCCATCAATAGATACAAATGTTGCATGGACGAGTGAATCCTGATGCGTCAATAAATATATACAGACAAACTTATCAATGATTTACACAAGAGGGAATATATATATATCAGCGGAGCTATTGTGTGTGTTATAGGCCCCCTCTTATGCTGCGTTCTCCCCCCTATAATACTAGGACGTAACAATCACCACCGTTCGTCGTTAAATGGTCTATATATAGGTATACCTGCCGGTTAAATATAGCTATAAATACATACGAGTTATTCTACGTACACGTATTTATTTTTCCCAAGCTATCTTTTTTTTTGTGATTCAAATCTTTTGATTTAATATATATGTGTACAATCGTGGATATAGTATATTTAGCGCTTGTTGATATCCAGCGGAACTTATTCGTTCCGCTTCTACCAACAAACTTGAAAAGTTCTGGAACATTGTTGTGCAATGTTGTACTACACCAATTTTGGGTTGTTGATATTTTTCAAAAGGATCAGCCAAGGTATACATATAAATAAATCGATCCGTACACAGACGGCCTATGGATCATTGATGTGTATGCAATGGCACACAATTATGAATGATTGGAACCGGTAATTGAATTTCGGTACAACCCCCAAAATCATTTTTTTTTTCCTTTTTACTTTCGAAAAAAAAAATGTTTCAGTTGAATATCATTTTTGAAAGTAGAAATGTGATTTATAGGACGTCAGCGAGTGTGCTGACGCATGATTGAATCAGCTTTTATGTTGGCCAAACGGAATTGTTGTAGACACATCAAAAGGTATGAATTTAATAATAGGTGAAGAAATGTAGAGTCGGTGAGACAGAAATCAAATATCCGGTTCAGAGAGATGTACATGTTTCATTGTCCCGCTCGTAGGCCTCTATAAATCTAATAACTAGGCCATCTTTCTTCTACATTTCGTCATTTTTTCTTCTTCCATTTGATTGTTGGGAACAAAAAAAATCTTCTTTTCTTCCTGTGTAGCTTTTTTTGGGATGTGGCGTTTCAACCCCGACTCCGTTGTTGTCAGTTGGTCTCTCTCTCACAGCGGGATCCGCATCACACGCCGCCCTGTACACCCATCCATCCATCCATCCATCCGCATAGGAGGAGGAGATGGGCGAATTTCTCTTATTCCATGACGACGCGCCCCTTGTATTCATTTCCCCCCTCCTATATATAATATGAAATCGTGTTTTTGACAATTCACTCTTTTGGAGTGCACTCAGCGGCAAGTCAAGCTGTCAACAATTTAGACGCTCAAGCATCCAGCGCCAGCGCACACACGTCTCAATATATATAAGGCAAAAGCGTCGCCTCTCTCTCTCTCTCTCTCTCTCTTCTCTATTTATATATTTAATAATAAATGGGGACTGTGCAGCAGCAATGCCCCCCCTCTCTCTTGAAATACTACTTTGTTTGCGCTCTTATTCTGTTGAAGAAGAAGAAGAAGGAGAAAACCTTTTTGACCCCCGTTGGATGGATATAATAACAACACGACTCCAAACTTTCAAAAGTGCGCGTAGCTTTAATTCCTGTACGCTCCGACGCTCTCTGATGTGTACGGTAAATAGCTTTGCTATTATGCGCATTTCGGATCGAGACGTCAACTTCATCTGAAAACGGGAAGAAGGAAAGAATAACTGGGAATGGGCCCCGGCACCCTTCAAACTTTCTCGGAAGGAAGTCAAATATAATGGGCTCGATCAAACACGGAATGCCAGTTGTCCGCTGGCCGTCAAGTGCATTCTGCGTGCTAAATTGCATTGTCCACCATATTGACTACTGGCCGACCAACTGGACAACCAAAGCCATTGAAATTCCCTCCATATTTCGAATGGAGTGGGCGACCCCTTTGCACTTTGGGGCTCAAACTTGATTAAAATTACATTCCGATCGTTAATCAGACAGGGTGAAGGCATATGTAAGAACCGTTGCATCCGCTGGCGTAAGAAGGATGAGCCCCCCTTTTATTTAAAAAATATTTATTCCAGCCATTGTAGTTGCGAATATAACAGCGGCACTCGTGGTACCAGCCTTCCCTTTTTTGGGTTTGTTATATAACAGACCCCCTCCGTTTCTTCTCTCCCTCTGTTATATTACTAGACACATTGTACCCCCTGTGACAGGACAGTAGTAGCAGTAGTAACAGATAATTGAAAAGAGTTTCTATGGTAACGGGATCAAAAGCACACAGGACACCCCGGCACATCTCCTCCAACAACCCCCCCCCCCCCTAAAAAAAAAATGAAATCAAAATGATTGTAGATATTGGCGTCGTCGCCGTCACGCGCAGTCAATTCTCGCCCGTCATTATATTTTTTCCCAGCAACGCGTCCATAACCGTTGGCTGTGTGTGTGTTCACAGTGATTGACAGCGCTGACATGAGACTCCCCGTCGGGTGTCGATGTGTAGATCGGACGGTGTTGTACAGTATACACATCTGCCCGGACTTGGGGATCTGGAGGCTTCCGTCTGTGTCCTAGACTCTCTCTCTGATGGATGGGATGAAATAGGAGCAAGGTGTCTATACTACTACTCTCATTATTATGCGCGCAGTCTATGACGGCGGACGAGTCCCACGGTTCCGTCATCTTTTTGCCCTTAATCAAAAAATGAAAAAAAAGGAGAATATAATTTGTCGTCGCTGCTGCTGCTGTTCCATGCCATTCTCCTCGGAGAAGCAGAGATGGGGCGTGACCAATCGGTACTCGGCCACACACTTGAAGCTCAAACGCTCACGTCTCTGGCTCCTGGCTTCAATGGCTTTTGGCATGGTGTTAATTATATACTTACCGATATCCAGGAGTAACTTTGGTTGGGTGTTGGGTTACATCGCCATAACGGTTGATGAGATACGCGCACAACGTCCAATTGGAACTCTGCCGACGTCTTTGACCAACAACTTCCCATCATCATCAGCGGCTTCCCGCAGCCCAACTCTATTTCTTTCTTTTTTTCTTGGTGGTAGTGGTGGTGGTGGTGGTGGTTTCGCTTCGAATCCATTGGCTTGCGGTGCCTTCGGTTTTTCAATTTTTATTTTATTTTGACTCGCCCCGTACCTCACATACAAGTCGATCGACTTGAATTTATTTTTGTTTCTTTTTTTTCCTTTCCATTTGAAACGTGTCATTATCCCAATTCGGTCATTCCAATTGCGATCAAAAAGGGGGCTAAGATTATTATAAACTCATCGAGACTTGGACGGGAAATTCCAATTCGTGACGGCGGGCGTATACCAGCTGCACTATACATCAAATGTAGACGGACGGATGTGACACACGGTGTTGGAATAATGAAACAAGAACATGGAGGAGACAATTTATTTTTCTGTCTGTCTGTTGTTATTGGCCCGGAAGAGAAGAGTTTTTTGTTTGATTTCGGATGGAAATAATAGGAAGGCACGGGGCCTTGCTATTGAGAATCGGTCGGCATCATCTGTGCGCATGTAGGGAAAGTTATGTAAGTTATTAGACAAAAGAGACGGGCAGCACGCGCGCGCCCCCGTGATAGGCAACTGCTGTTTCAAACATAAAAGCTGATCCTGACACGCAACAAAAGGACCATGGATCCTATACACATCCGCTGGGCTTTCATTCATCTCGTCAGATCGAGATGCTGCAACTTGCCACCAGCTCTGATGGATGGATGGATGGATTTCGTAGGCCCCCCTGCTGATGACCCCCAAATGCGACCTGTGCGCCGCCTCATTATTTCCTGCTGCTGCCTATTACAGCATGCAGTATACCCCCTCCGAAATCTCTGTCTCTTTGGAAACAAAGAACAACAAGGACCACGCCCACTCTACAGCAGCGCCCATTTGCTTTGACTAAAACTTTGATTTTTGGAACATATTCGTCGAGCTATATTTAGTATATTTCTCCTATTTTGAGTTGTATGCGCGATGATGTATCGACCGTTTCTATCTGATTTGATATTCAGATTTTTTTGTCTTGTTTTTCAGTCGGCCTTTGCCCTTTGGCGACCTTAATATATGCAGTCCAATATGTGCGACGTTTGTAACAGCTGGTTAGTCGTCAAACCAAATAGCACCAACTCTCTACTGGCCTGTCTATTCTTTTTTGTTTCTTTTTTCGTTTGCAATAACATGCGACTCTGCTGCACTGCATAATATTCACTTTGTGTGAGTCTACCGTGTAATAGAGTCATCATAGAGCAATTGCTCGCCGACGTCCCTCCTCCCCACCTCCCCCCCCCCCTTCAAAAGCCCGAGCTCTATGTATCTCTACGACCCCGTTGAGAGTTGGCGATGAATGGGCCCTCGTCTTTGTATAATACCAGTGACACCAGAGCGGCGGCAGCAGTGCAGTGCAGTGCAGCAGAGAAAACGGCAAAATAAGCTTCTCTCAATCTCTTGTGTAACATAGACGAGGAGGAGAGTTGGGGGAGGGAGGGGATGCATGTGTGGGTCGATACGCGATGAGAGAAGGGAGTATCTAGCGAATTGACGGGAGGTGTCGATTCCATCCGATTAATCCGTCGACGTCGACGGCCGGGCACCGACGAAATGAGCTAAAGAGAGAGAGAGAGATGATGTACAGTGCTGAGAAGAGTTGAGCAACCCCTTTGAGTTGCGCCTGCTGGGCAGCAACTGCTGCTGTGATTTAACATCCATTCAAAGTCAATAAGCCGTGTCGACAAAAGCTGCAGCAAGTGGCCCACTCTCTTTGCTGGCTGATGGGCTGGCCGGGTCAGCGTGGCAGCTTGGCTTGCCATTTCTCCATCCAATATAACCCATACCCACCCTCGCATATATACCCGGCAAACAAAAACGCCTCCCCATCAGAATTCCATTAATCACGTCGAGGAGAAATCCCGCCCGTCGCTGGTGCACGCGCGCCCTGCCCCCGCGATGTTGTGATTGAATTGGCCACCCCTATCCTCCGCTCGGCTAAACATAAGCTCCTTTTTGATGTCATATCGAAATAAATATCGGCGGGATATTCAAATCAAAAATAAAACGCCAAATCTCCATGTATTTATAGTTTGGCCGAAGCTATACGTTTGGGGGGGAAAAATAAAAATAAAATAACTTGACCTGGAACATCATCCATATGTAAATGCGTAATGGGATGTAATCTGTCTTTGGGAAAAACGTCCGTTTCTCCACCATCAGGTTTCCCCCCTCCTTCTAAAAAAGAAAAGGAAGAACCAGCGAGGCTCTGCTATCCTCTCAGTCTATATTTATTTATACACACACACGCACACACACACATAGTCGATGTCTATAGCCGCCTATATACTTGTCCAATATAATACACAGACACTTAGAACTGGCTTATGTAGACGCTGTTACACTCTTTTGATGTGGATAATGTAATAACACGCAGAAAGAGAGGGAGAACCCGAATACCATCTGATGGTATACGGACAAGTTGTTTGTTTTTCTCATGGGGATCGTCTCTCCCCCCCAAAAGGGATGGAGAAAAAGAATATGTAAGATATATAGACTCCTCTGTGACGGCGCTGATTATACAACAACTTTGTGAATGGGCCTATAGCTGCTGTAGAATTAGGCAATAAGTAACAATAATCAGGGACGAGAGGTGGAGACGAACGTCATCGAGGGGTAAAACCATCACCTTTGGGAATGTCGCCAAGTGCTGCAGTCTCTTCTAATTAATACTCCAGGGTGATAGTCGCTAGTTCTTCAACGAAAATTCAATCAATGATTTTTTATATTATCAGGAATTTCCATTTTTCTGCACCTTGTAGTCCGGGCGTATTTTTTTAAATTAAAAAAGGAAAGAATTTTATTTCTTTCCCATTCTGTCGGGTGTAGAGGAAAAAGGAACCGGATCTATTTATAAAAATCAAAAAGGGCTACTATAGCGGCAGGCGCTACACTGCGGCAGCCACGAATTGATAAAAATACTCACTCCTCGTTCATCTATTCTCTTTCTTTTTTCCTTTTGGGTTTGTTTTATTTTTGTTGGTTGCCCCAACAGCACCGCAGATCCTGATTCCTTTTGGTGTTTGGTGTGTCCTCCCCCCAGAAACAAGTTGAGCCCAAGAGAGCCGGGACTGTGGATATATTCCGCGTGAACACAATTTTGCATTTCTTCCTTCTTTTTTTGTTTCGGTTTTCCAGACCCCCTCCAGCATCATTCAACTTATAATTTGAAGATCTTTTTTAATTTCTCTCCGCTCCGTCAGTCTTCTTTTTCTCCACCTCTGTGTTTCTTTTTTTTACAACACGTCGTAATAGGCGTGTTAAGTGAAGCTGTTATTATTATGCACGTAGGCTATTAGCCCCGCAGTCTATATCTACTCTACACCAGGACGAACGAGTGAAAAAGCTCACGTTTCCAAACAGGAGTTAGTGTTGTTGTTGTTGTGTATAGTGTATAGTCTCTCTTCTTTATCTCGATTTTGTTCACCTGGCTGATGCTCCTATAGCTCCTACCTGCTGCTGCATTATCTGGAAGCCGCGAAGTTTCGGGTCTGGTGGTCGGCGTGAACCCGGCACTTAGTGTACTCCCGCAACCCGCCGCTTTCTGGTAAGAATTTTATTTCTTTTCCATCGTTTTTCCACAGTCTTCTTCTTCTCCTTCTCCTTCTCCTTCCACAACTATAAATTTGTTTTTCAAGAGAGAGTGTGTCTGTGTGCTGCATCTGTGTGAGATGTGAACTCTTTTCGGTCGGGATATTTTTTTTTTAAATAGGCCGGCCGGAATAATAATGTGGCCTCTAAACATCGTGCACAACAAATTCAACAAGCGTTGAATTATACCACCGTAATCAGTGGCGGTGGGAATGAACGGCTACAGACACTGTGTCGACGTCTATTCCCGTCGATTTTTTATTTTTATTTTTTTACTTTGACGTGAGATGGAAAATAATAATCACACATTTCATTTGACGCCATCGTCGCCAGGCCTAAATGAAATAAAATATTTAAAACAAAAGACAAAATGTTGAAATTGCGTTTCGAAATTCTATTTTCAGTTGAATAAAAAAAAAGAGAAAAAATTGTCACCAGCCCAAAAGTTTGCAGACGGCGAACACGAACGTGAGCGGCCGCTGGTGCCAACTATGCACGGCAACGTCGGCATGGAGAAAAACCAATGGAAAGTCCAAGAAGACGACACCGTCATTGTGGATCCATCAGACAAGGAACAGGTGATTTAAAAACAATAAAAACCAATAATCAGTTGATGTGTGTCTGCGGAGAGCTGCGTCGTATAACTTTGTTGGGCAGTTAAGAACTAAACCGCGCGCAGAGAAACGGCGATAAAAACCCCAAAAAATAAGGGGGGAAAAGAGTTTCACAAATAACAGAAAAATGTAGACTATAAACTAAATTCGTCAAACGTCATAATTACAGTGATTACACGCCGAATAGAATATGTAATAATAAGTCGTAAAAGGGGGAAAAACTAATGTTGCCAATAATTGTCTCTCTTATTCTCTCGTAAACGGATGCGACGCAAAGGCCGAGGAACCTCATAACTGGAAGGCCACGGGCATAGCCATATGCGCCATCACCATTGTAAGCTAAATCGTCACCATATTATATGTCAAAGAAAAAAAAAATAATAATACGTTAAATATAACTGAAAAGTGAGCCGTCGAATGATATCCAAGATTATAATAACTGACGCAGAGTTTATTCTGATTATTTCCAGGTGTTGCTGGCCGTCAGCACAGCTGCCCTCTATTTGCGCCACCCCGAAGACGAGGTAACATTTACCTGACAATCACACGTCTATACATAAAAGAGAAATATTTTGGAAATTGAATTTGGTTTCTTCTTCAAATAGGGGGCTTACTGGCAAAAAGTGTCTTACGATCTCAACTCGGTTTTGGACACGGAATCGTCCATCTTCATTAACAACAGCGTGTCCAAGGATCAGTGGAAGTCGACGCGCTGGATTTCGGGTATGATATACAGAAAAACCAGTTTCCCTCCAAGTCCATCTAGAAATATTCGTGAGCAGCTTCTGTTTTTTGGTCTCTTTTTTATTTCTCCCCTCTGATCGAATAAGATCGTCAACTGGTTTATTGGGATGCCTCTGGCGGACTCCGTGTCTACCGTGCCACGACCAACCAATCACTCGCCCTCGTACCTCCTCATGTTGTGGTACCATTTCAACAAAACTATTTAAACATTTTTCAGCTCCATTTCGATTGATTGATTCAAACTCACGTCCGCGTTTCTTCTTTTTGTTTATTTTTTATTATTTGACGATGAAATAAGTCGCAGTGGAGAGCGGACGAATTTTGGCCGAGTTACGACGGCCGTTACGTTCTCCTTCGTCAGCACCACACGGGCGACCCGCAGAGCGAAGGCGAACTCTTTTATGGCTGCCATCAGCCGCAGCGCTATTATGCCGTCTACGACACCCTAGAAAAGTGAATTGCTATTTATCTTTCATTCGCCTTTTGGGCCTAGGCCCAGGGTTCTAGGATCTTGATTGAATTTTCGTTTCATCTCCGACAGAGATTTGTGGAAAATACGACTGGAAGCGGAAGAACTGCAACCGACTCGTTTGGGATTCGTTGGATGGGCAGGGCGATCCAACCGGCTTTACGCCATTTATCGCAATAGGTATTTAACTATAGCCATTTGCTTTTGTAACGAGCGGCGGAACTATTTTAAAATTTCGATTTGAAAACCACCTATTTTTTCCCCTCGTTGCTCAACATTTTTGGGCAACAACAGGATCTTTTGGACTAGTGATGCCACCAGCCGGAGCGGATGGAAACTACGAGGTGCAAACGACGACCAGTTTCCTTCGGAGCCGGAACAAGACTTTTTCTGTACCGGATTACCCGATTGGACATATTCAGGTTTCTGTTTTTGTTGTTTTGTTCGTCCTTGTGTTTTCCACGACTTTTTGGTTTGTACATTTGTTCGTTTTGACCAGTAATCGTTTTTTTTCTCCTTCTACTTTCTACAGAAGGAGTGACACGCTGGCGAAACCTTATGTGGCCGAACGATGGCGGCGATTGGCTAATTTACGCAACCTTGAATTCTAGCCAGTGTCACCATTTGGATTTCATCGAATATTTAGCGGACCGTTCGCGGGCCAGTAGCATTCGTCACGCTGTGGTACAAACAACATTCCATCCTTCTATGTAGCAACAACATGTAGACAGAGAAAGAGAGAGAGAGAGAGGAGTTGATGATTACTCATTGGTTGTCTGACTCTTGGTTTGAAAGCCAGGGGGCCAGTTGCCCGAAATCCAGTTGAAGTTGATCCATCTCGAGAGCAATTCAGAGACCCAATTGGCCATCAGCCAGTTGGCTAACCAGAGGTATGACCAGATCCCGTCGAATCGATCAAAAGTTCCCTCATTAATTGGAACGACAGGCAATGGATGTTGGTTCAAGTCGAGTGGCTGGACGCGATTGGCTTCGTGACGGCCTGGATGACCCGCAATCAGAACGAATTCAGAGTGTTCCACTGCCAGGTGGCCGCCGTGCCTGGATGCAGCCAAGTACGTACCCGGGCTTTTCTTTCGTCCAGCATCATTCACAAGTTTTCAATTAGCCATTGAGTGGGCCTGCCCCAATTTGAAAATTGTAGATTATTGTCGAAGAAGCTGTCGCTGGACGCTGGCTGGCCTCCCCGTCGCTGTACCCCTCGCCCAGCGGTGACAGCGGCTTCATTTTGGCAATCTCAAACGCGGGGCAAGCGGAAGACCAGCGTCTCGTTTATCACAAATCGCCTTGGCACAAATTTGTTTCGGTTGACCTCAACCAATTACAAGTCAACCGCATACTAGGCTGGGATGAAGCGAACGACACCACGTACTTCTACATTCAAATCTTTAATTTAGATCGGACGTGATATTTGAATTATTTCCATTTTAGGTACGTGTTAGCCACTCCAACAAGCGAGCCCCAAAAGAGGCATGTGTATCGCGTGAACGGGGCCACGACAGAATGTCTCAGCTGTCAAATAATGGCCGACAATTGCAACTTTGTCGACGCCAAATTCGAACCGAAGAACACTGATTTCTACGAACTGCAGTGCCTAGGGCCTCACATTCCCAGTGTTCACGTTTTGGCTGCCGACGACAGTGAAATTCTCGCTACACTTCTGCAGGTTGCCGACGATAGCGAACTGCGAGACCTTCTCGAACATCTGACGCCAACGATCAAATATTTAACAATTCCGCTCGAAAATGGAGGTGTCGGAAGGGTCCAGCTGTTACTACCCCGTAGCTGGAACGAGAACGTTTACCATAAACTGCGCTACCCTCTTATTATTCAAACGTAAAATACATAATTCTCGTAATTTGAAATTTAATAAAGAAAAATAACCTTTGGAAATTTTTTTTTAGCTTGGATTGGAATGCTGGGGACGCCTTGACTGACCAGTGGCGAAAAGATTGGCCCACGTACTTTACTTTAACTCGGCAAGTCATATACGCTAGGATAAGCGGACGGGACAGGTCAAATAAGTATGGATCTCTTCAGACTGGCGTAAATGACCTCCTTACTGTTGTCAAGTAAACGAATCTGACTCAAATCCTTGTTGTTCTGATGATAACGTTATTACATCCACTTGTCCAGGTTTCTCATGGAAGAGCTGAACCACGTTGACAGGCAAGCAGTTGTTCTAATTGGCAAAGGGATCGGTGGTTATCTTGCAACTATGATGATGGCAATGGTGGCCAACGAGGAAGAAGAAATTTTCAAATGTGGCATCGTTATTTCGCCCACTACCGAATGGTCCATATACGGTACGTACTTTTGCACTATTGAAAAATAGCATCCCGATGAAACTACATTTGTTTGCTCTACTCAGAGGCAAGCATTGCTGAAAGATACTTGGGAGATGCGTCTGATCAGCACAATTATGTCCTGTCAAAAACAGACAATCACATCCACTTGATTAAAAATGATACAATACTATTAATGGACTCGTTTCCGTACAACCCGGTTCAACATTTTCAATCCGTGAAATTCAACTCTCAGTTGACTAAAGCAGGCACTCGTTTCGATTACAAAGTAAGCTAGTCCTAGATGAACGTTCACTCAGCATTTTTCATGATATATTTATTGGAATTTCAGACTTATCCTCAGGCTGGGATTAAGAATATGATTGAATACCATTCTTATCTTTCCTTGGAACATTTCATTACACAATGTCTGCAAAAATGATTGTTAACATAATGTATCATGGTGGTGGATGAATAAAAGTTTATAGTACAGCAGATTCTTTTAAAAGAATTGCTTACATGGTGCAACTAGTGAATAATGTGCAAAAAATCCAGTATTTCTTGAGGGCTGTGATGTTATGACCAAAGTTCTACTTTGGTGGTCCTTCGACTCCAGATTGAGTGACAAGATCTGCAATGTTCCTCTCTAAATCATCAATACGGTTTCCCATATCATCAAGTGAAAACTGGGGGTTAAGGAAAATGCTTTTGATATAATATGAAATATTTAAAAAGAAAATTAAATTAATTTAGTGAGAAAGGATATTTCTTGAAAGCACTTGATCCGAAATAGTTTGAAATCTTTCTTGCATTTGCTGCAGAAGAAGTTCAACCTGCATAATTCAGAAAGAAAATGGTATAAATTTACAAACAAATTACATTTCCTGAGACACTGTAGCGTATTTACATAGCGAGTGAGATCTTGAACGTTTTTTAAATCGGGAGTACTGGACTGTGGATTGGCTGTGGTAATACTAGTCACTGAATCGCGAACGTTGCTTCCCGAACTTTCATTGTTACTGAGACTTGCACTCACATTAAGTTCAGTAGAAACATCAGACGGATACTCCGAGCTGGCGCTCAATTTGTTATTATCAGCCATTGTCTATCAAATCTTGCTTTAAAATAGACTAGACCCTGAAGAGACGCAAGAGACAGACCAGATTCAGCTGAAAAAAGAAAACAATTGTGACGTTTCCATGGAAACAGCTGGCATTGATTGAGACACTGTTGTCTTTTCACTTTGGATTTATAAAAGTTTATTTTCTCATTAATCATTACATTTTGCAATTCAGTAAATTAATTCATGTTTAATGGATAATTTCATCAATCAATAATTGGCACTCACAATCTGATAAATTTTGTATTCATTTGTTTGGAAGTGGCAATCATTTCACAATTTTTTTACCGCTTCATCGTCTGCTCGTTGCCTCGTTCAGTAATTCATCATTTACCGCGAAAATTTCATGAAATCTCGGTCCTGCTTTATTTCCATGAAACATATACTTAACCTACCACCCATAATATCCTTTTCGTTTTAAATGGCGGATGAACAAGAAAAAAAACAAGTATTGCAATATTTGCTTTACAAGCCTTTGATATCTAGTAAAGAACTGGAGAAAATTTATGCCACTGTTTTTAAAAGTATGTTCATATGCTTTTCTATTCAAGTTATCAAACAAATATAAATGATTTACCATGACATGTTTTAGACCAAGCACGAGGAAATGAAATCAGAGATCTTATAAAATCCTTGAATGATTTGCTCAAGCCTGCCCAGCTTGCTGTCAAATCAAGGTTGTGCGAAGACAATAATGATGAATATTTTGCTCTGATCAGTTTGATTGAAAGTGAAGCAGCCAAGTAATGTTTTCCCTTTTTGATAAAATTATATGTTTCTGATAAAGTATTTTAAGTTTACAGGCAGACGTCAGAATTTTCTGCTGCTGAGTTGGACCTATTCAAGTGGATCATGAAAGAAATCATTTCATCGGAAACTGGCTCAGTTTCTTCCACAGACTGTATTAATCACAGCGCAGACATTCCAAAACTTAGCAAAACAGATGCTCAAAAAACTTTGGATAAGTTCTTTGCTGCACAGTGGTTAAAGGAGGTATTCATTCTTTATCCTCAATGTTATTTTTATTTTTTAAATTACATATTCATTTGTACAGAGAGAGGGAGAAGTATCATTTACAGTTAGAACGTTGTTGGAGATGGAGCCCGTGTTGAAAAAACTAGGCGACGATCTCGGAGACTGCGTTATCTGCAACAAACTTGCTGTTAAGGTGTGGAGAGACTATTTTTGGCGATTGCTTTTTTTTTAATTTCTTTTCTTTATTTCTTTTCATTAATTTAATTCTGACGTAGAAATTTGTTTGCCCGGAGACGTCGTGTGGTGCGAAATTTCATCGCTATTGCATTTCAAAGCTGAAATTAAAATGCCCAAATTGTAACCGAGTATTGTCCGGTTTGGATGATGAAAATAATCTCTCCCAGACTTTTGCTTCACAAACCCTATCGCAAACGCCATCCGCATCGTCCAGCGAAGAGCCACGCCGTAGGAGAAGTGGTGTTAGACGAGGAAGAAGTGCTGTGGAGTCTGACAGCGATTAGGTCATCAGAACTGTAAGTTTTTCATGCATATCCTGTAATTTCTAAACGAGCTGGGAAAGCCGAATCGAAGTAGGGCTTTTTCATTGATGATAAAAACTAGTTTTTCCTTTTCTTTGTGTCGTTGTGTCGTTATTAACAACAATCCTCATAAATCTTTTAATAGATACTACTCGTCAATTTGTGGGTGTCGAGAAAGCGAGACAGAAAGGGCCATATCCGTAAATTCGTTACGACTTTATATAGATAACCATCAAGTGCATCAGCACTTTCTAGGATACAACAGTAACTTCCTCGTGATGGTGGGTGGCTCGTCAAAACCTTCGCGCTTCTGCTTATTAGCCTACATTCCCGTGCTTGATGACCCGGTAGTGTATAGATTAGTTTGACGTAAAATATGAGTCTCTGGTGAAAGCGCCGGCCCTGACGTACGAAGTAGCCTCAATCGTGTCCGATGGACATCCAAGGCCGAAATGTGCAACAAGAGTCTTTTCTCCGTACTACCTTCGCCAGTAGATGTAATTTGGTGTTGTCGGTAATTCAAGTTGATGGAGCGCCAGGAATGTCATCATCTCTTGCCAGTGAAACGAATTTGGCCTAATGTAAGATTGTAAAAGACCTGATTAGCAGACTCAGCGTTGATGAGAAAACGGGGGAGAAGAGGAGAAAACAGATAACATGCGTAGAAATAACAAAAAACCCAAAGAGCACGAAGGAGAAAAAATAGAGCGACCGAATGACGACCCGGGTATGGCCAGGCACGGTCGGCTCTGTCAGGGACTAGTACCGTTAGAATTTTCCACATCGTCCTTTGTTTTTCTTCTCTTTTTGTCTGTTTTTTTTTTCTTTCTCTCAACAAAGCGCACGCCTCATTACTTCCAATCTCACCTTTTGGCCAATTTCCCATATCCCTTTGCCACCCTTGTGTATATTTGAGTGCTGGTGTGTTTTTTTTCTTTCTTCCGCAAGGCCGTCACACGCAACGATCGAGTCAGCAGCAACACAAACAAAAAAAAAACTTCCCCCGCATCGAATAATAATAAATAAATTTCCTATAGAGTTGAGCATTGGTGACTACAGAACAAAAGAAACCACACTTTTCGGGACGAGTCGGGCTGAACTGTTGAGTGAGAAACCCCTTCAGCTGCTGTTGGTCGCCTATGGTTATACGGTCCAGCGCCAACATCAACAGGTGAATGATAGAGTATGGACTCATCGCATGTAATAACCGCACGTAGGCAGAACCACATTTTTCTAAAACTCGTACACTATACAATTACGCACGGCGACGTGTCCTTTCATCGCTATAGGGACACCTTCTCTAAAGTAAATGTGCTGTGTATAGTTAAGACTTTATGTAGTTAAGCTACATTTATTCTTTCTTGGCTGTTTTTTTTTTTTTAATATCCTGTCCTATCGAACTAGAATTCGCCATTTGTGAAGCTGAGAACGGGCCAAAAGAAAACGGCAGCATCTGTCCAATGTGTCACATAAGTAGGTTCTAGTTTGTCCAAAGTTATTTCACGTTCCTTGCTGTGTGCCATTACATTGTTTAATGGTCATTTCGGGCGCTGTCGGTCGTCACAGATGTGATCGTATGTTGCAGTTAGATACGTTCTGTGGGTTTATACGAGCGCATATATTCGACTATTTCATTCTTCTTCTTTTTGTGTGTGTGTGTCCGGCGTCATCGTCCCGTTGGATGGGACGATATAGGCTATACTTAATTTTATTTCTTTCCCTTGCGGCTTGTTTTTGGGTTATTGAATATAACAACAAGGGCGGACCATTTAGCAAATGTACGAAATTCCCGTGGACGGTTGAACTGGCTGATTACATTTTGCTTTCTTGGTTTTTGTTCCGATCAGGGAGAAGAAAGAAAATCATTTTCAATTCATTCAAATTACATTTGGTATGTTTGTTGGACAAATGCGGGACTTTTTTGTTGCCGTTTTCTGTCTGAACTCGATTGAAATGTTCCCACGATCCCACTCCCGTATACACAATGCAATTGTATTAGCCATTAGTCCGTGTGTGCCTTGCTCAATCCCGACATTTTTCATGTGTCTGTCTCTCCCCTCTTTTCTCAGGAGCCCCTTTTGTTTTTTGTGTCTTTTTTACGATTCATTTTCCACGATTGCGCCATTGCGTGGACTCCGAAAGAGTTTGGTGCACTGCAAACGCACATATGGGTCATCGCATAGACTCGGTCACTAAATGTACAGTACGTAAAACACGATGTACTCGTTTTGTTATTTGGCTACAAAACTGAAACTCCCTTGTGACTTGTGTCAGTTTTGGTGTGGGGGGCCCCCGTCGTCGTCGTCGTCGTTCACCGGAATATCCGTACCCACCAGTCAGAGCACACGAAAGCAGTTGCTTAGATCGTTCCGGGAAAAGGTCACAGAGACGAACTGATGCATCCGTTGCCACTTGTTAGCCCTCTCCCCATCGCTATGTCATGTCGTTTCTTCGTTGTCGTCACGGCGGTGATGGCAGTACGCCGCGGCGCTCTAACGGGTCTCGTACTTTTTCCTCCGTCGTCGGGGTCGTTTCTTTCGTTCGTTTCTCGGAACATTCCAGTGGAAATGTGATCGACTAACCCACAAGTCATAGGTCGACTCAGTCAGGTGATGGCGAAAGAAAAAAATGCCATACAAACCGGAGGGGGAAAAACGATTTACGAAACGCTATCCCATTCACAAGAAGAATGAGCCACACCAGCAGCGCAACAACAAAAAATTCAACCGATTCGCTCGACACATGAGAGAGTCCCGGCCCGCGGCCCTCTACCCGCCTCAGCCGGAAACCCAAAATCACAAGCGTCTATATTTTTGTTGTGAACATTTAGGCGCGACGGCTTCACTGTGTTTCATCACAGTCATCATCAGGCGAGTTTCCTTACTGAATTATAGGTCCATCCGCGGTCGAGAGACGGCGTTAAAAAAAGAACATAGGAAGATAGGAAGTCGTCTTGATCAAATAGGAAACCCCCGCTAGGCATAACCACTTTATCGAACCCAAAAAAGGAAAACAGAAAGAAAAAAGACTGGAAAAATTGAAGAAAAGTACAGTAACAGGAAAATCATCGCGGGCGTGGTGCTGCGTTTATTCTCCTAAACAACAATGCAACGTAACACAAAGTTCCCTCTCCAATTTCAAAATTGCCCAGTTTGCAACGTAATTCTGAAAGGAGAAACAAAAGACAAAGAAAAGAAGAAAAAAAATTGGATTATGGCTTTTTAATGCGTGCGGTTTAATTCCTTCGCTTATTTCTATCGTCTTTTTCATCGTTTGGGCCCGGATACACAATGCTCCAGCTCGCCTTCCATCCCTTTAGCCCATTAAAATAAAGACAATTAAGAAAAACGCCCAGTCGATCGTAGAGAGAGATGCATTACGATTATGTGGCGACATTTGGACACTATCTGCACTATAAAAGTCTATATATATATAGGTGAGAATTAACAAGCCGTGTAGATGAATGGACTCGGTCGTAGAAGTGAATAAGACGCGTGCGTTCGTGTGGTCGACAGGTGTCCAAGCACCGGTTAAACGCGGATCCTTTTTTTCCCCCTCAATTCGATTCCACTCCAAGATTATGTGCAGATATAAGACTCGGCCATGCAGCAACGATTCGCTGAACGGCTTAGCGGAGACAAGTCGCCATACTTTCACAGAATTAGGGTAATACACGGCAGATTAGCTGCATCACGATCACGAACTGCGGAATGCGTTTGATAAAGTTCCGTTTTTCTACGGCAGGTAAATAGTCATGCACGTAAAATATTGACTTTGTTGGATCGATGAAACCGGTAATCACGCTCAATATAACGCTTCTTTATTCGATTCTCGTTGGCTCGGGCCGTTTTGTTCCCCAACGAGAATTCGTTTTGTTTCGCAGGAAATAAATTCAAAGTGTTTTACGGATGGGCTGGTCCCCACCCACAACAAAGTTACTGGTTGCATAAATTAGAATCGATTCGGTCGGTACTTTAATCCATTCCCGTTCGACCGGGGGATTTGGAGGAATGCCGGATTTTAAAGAATGATACGCACGGTACAACGAACCCGTTGCATGTAGACCATCAGCTATAAATAGTAAACGATCAAAGAAAAGATGGGGCGAGGACAGTCAGCAGCCAGATAATGACGGATAACATAAAACGACTGTTGCGTAAGTCGTTGCATGTGTTTCTCTAAAAATATAACACACTTTCTGCGACCTCAATCAAAGATTTCTATTGAAGAGATTGAGCGCCCAACGTGTTATTCTTGTTTTATTATTATTTTAAATGCATGTCCTTCAATGGCGAGCGCTGGTTTACATAAAGATACTTTGAGCTTCGACGAATTTAAAGTGAAATTCAGGGCGGCAGTGAATTAGGCCGATGTAGGCTATTGCACGTATGCAATTATGTTTGAATGCATCAGCATTCATTTCGACCGAGCCTAGTTTTCTCTCCGCCCGGTCACGAGTTGAAAGCTGGTGGAGTGGGTTCGATAAATCAAAATACGGGCAATAATGCCATCGTGAAAGTCGATGACAAAAAGCCGATCCGACTCTACGTATACACATGTAGTGACTGAATAAAACATCCGCAACCTACTGCTCAGAATTTGGCTGTTCTGGCTAAGATTGATGCACTACAAGGCGCCCTTATAATCAAAAAGAAATCACCCGTCCTTAGAAGAAAGCGATATTGCTAACGAAAATTGAAAAGACAAGAGATTTCTAAGCTCATTATTTCCATTGTGGATGGCGTTGACGTTGGCTGTCTCGACTTATTGACGAGTTGTCTAACGGAACCTCATTCGTGACCCTAGTAAAGCAGGGCAAGCTTTTTCTGTTCTTAATTCCACTGGTTCCAAGCATTCGAAAGAAAGAAAACCTGACAAACCGAGAGAGAGAGATAAAGGAACAGAGATATAAACGGTTGACATAATAGTGAAGGATGCTGATGATGATTGTGTTGGCTACTTCGCTTTGGAGACTGGGCTGTGTGTCCAACTTTCGCAAAAGGAAGATTAGTCTCCATACACGTATATGGTCATCCTGTTGCAGATAAGAAAAGACGAGCAGAAAGAAAAAAAACACGCCAGAAAACGAACCGCAATTAGCCACGAGCGTATTCAACAGAAGTGGAAGCGTGTCAGCAGCTCGTTTTGTTATGATTGTCGCCGCCAATCACGCGAAGAGAAAGCGCCATTTGAATAGTATATCTTTTACTATTCTGAACCATCAGCACCCGTCGTATCCGCGGATCGGAGACATTAGCTCTATAGCAATATACTTTCTACAGTTCAATCGTTCATTCCACCCGGAAAGCCCTTTGGAAAATCACGACTGTTTTTATTTTTTCCCTATTTTGTTCCACCAAGTATTTAGAAGTAAAAAATAAAAATTCAAATTCTTAAAAATAATCCTGATTTTGGTCCTTTGAATTAAGCATTCCGGACGGAAAGAGATGGAACGACGCAACATGACGCCGACATTTCATTTTTGCGCTGGATGAGACATCGGGGACGACGTGGACCGATGTGGCGCAGCGGCGGGATAATTCCGTTGCTGGCCGGCTTAGCTTTGCTGGTCATTACGAAAACAAGTGCCGAAGCGGTCTGAAAGCTATATAACATATCGACACACAAGTCGCAGTCATGTGTCGTGTGTCGATATGCACCATCGTCCTCATTCTTCAGGTTACCATGGTATACCTATTGTCTGTGTGTTGCATTGGAATAACGGCATCAAATCGACTCGTATTTTCTTTATATGCTTTTCTTATCTCCTCTCGCAATGCTGGCTGCGCCTTGTGTTGTTGTTATTCTTCGAGGCCCATTTTCAGGTTCTTGATATTTCAAGATGGGCAGGGGGGATTGCGCTTTTGTGCACTACTGCGCGGAATTTCTTTTTTCCTTTCCAGCTTCATTCGCCATCCGCAACGAAATGTGCTCTGATGGCGCTACGGTAAACGAATTGAATGGACAGCAGCATTGACAGGGGAAAAAAAAGAACGACCCAAACGTCCCTTTCCTGTATCCGATTCGATATACGGGTTATATTGGTAGTTTGGCTGAACGAAGTGTAATGATGGCCTTATCAAGGGACAGTATTAAACTGCGACGATGGCCGAAGCACTATAAAATAATAATAACGCCGGCATTGAATGAACGTTGGAAATTCGCCGCCATCTGAAACAAACGAACGAACGATGTTTGTAGTTTTTACCCCCTCAAGGGTGGAGATGGAAAAATGGAAAAAAGAAAATCGAGAGAAACAGGAAAGAGGACAAGGAGGCGGCGCGGCTATTCAATTTGTCGGGCGGGGGACACGGCAAGGAGGGCCAGAGGTGGTGGTGGTTAAAAGCTGCCGAGGGAAGAGACACAAAAAGGAGAGAGAGAGAGAAAGAAAACCCCAAAGCAGTCGAGACGGACTGTTCACTCACGTGGCGGTCGTTGAACGTGTAGCATCAGATTATTGTCTCTCTGGCGTCCATCTGCTCCCCTCCACCCCCCGTCACTTTCTGTCGTTGAACGAAAGACATTTGTCTGTTATCGGCCATCCGGTTCGAGTCGAGTTCGTCGTTCCAACTTCCCAGTAAAACAGTCAACAAGTTGACAGCAGCTGTTCTTATAGAAAGAAAAAAAAAA
Source organism: Daphnia pulicaria (assembly GCF_021234035.1). Lineage (NCBI taxonomy): Eukaryota > Metazoa > Arthropoda > Branchiopoda > Diplostraca > Daphniidae > Daphnia > Daphnia pulicaria. The sequence continues at coordinate 3,040,318 of NC_060917.1, read as the reverse complement.
CCCAAAAATGTGCCGCTCTTTTGCTTTTGCTGAATCGTTTGTCCTCTTCCTCGTACTGGCCGGTAAGTCACTTTTTTTTTGTACTGTATTTTTCTTAATTCTAAAACGATCTCGTCTTTGAACTCAGTCATCTTCTCGCTTGATCGACCGTTTTTGTCCGTTTCTATTAATGTAGTCTAGGGCCTAATACAATACAATATCCAGAACCGGAATTTATTGTAGTCCTTTGCCCGTTAATCATCATCATTATTCCATTCGAGAGCAAATGTTCAGTTATGAGTTGAATTAGTCGGTTTGAAAACAGCTCAGGGTACTCAGATTTTCTTCTGGCGTCCAAATGGTACTCTCTGACACCGCGATTTGTAGAAAATCAAGCTCCATATTATTCGCCGTCTGGAGTTGAGTTGCCGGATTCCAAGCCTTCCGCTTTCCCTGTTTCCATTGTTATGCCGTCTGCTTGTACATTTGTCGTTGCGTGAATGAATGAACCTTGGTCGTATTCTCGACCATAACAATTGCCAATTGGGGAAGGCGTGATTTAGTCTCAACCTCACTGCGACACTCTTTTGTTCATCAATCCGTCATCTTATTTTTATTTTCCTTATTGATTGTTGGGTTTCTTTTTTCAAATGTCGCACTGCGTGTGTGTCGTCACACAGGAAATTTTGGGGGACAATGAACTTGCACTGGCACTGGTATTGGCTGGTGTCTAGTCGTGGATGGCTGACTCCTCTAGGTCAGCAAGAAAAAAACAAACCAAATCCTGTATTGAATCATAATTCGTCAAATTCCGGCGCTTCCTTTTTCCATTGTACTTTGTCTGGGATGAATAGAAAAAAATATTAATGCATAGCATGGGCATACATAATTCAAATTTTTTTCGTTTTCCTAGACTCTTTTGTTGAGTTATTGACGACACCGAACGGTGTGGTACACATTCATTATACATCTTATTCTGTGTCAACAGCTCCCGCGGTTGAAGGCTACTCCCGTTCAATAGAGAGTGTACTATTCAAGAAGAAGAAAAAAAGTGTATAGTGGAAAAACAACTTTTTCAACAAGATTTCCAACGACGGGAGTAGTAGATAGGGAACAAGGAGCAAAAGTTACAAACCCGTTACGGTCTCGTGATCCAACCGCAGCGAATTTCTTGTCCCCGTAACAATAACAAATGATCATAAAAAATGGTCCGTCAATTCGATTCTTAACTATTTCGGGGTGATTCCTTGTCGACCTTGAAACGACCCAGAGGATGCGGCCGGGAAGAAAACCTGACAGCGGGTCTCATCCGGGCTCTCCCTCATTCTCACGCTCACGCTAACAAAGCCTTGTGCATTCAAATGACTAGTAAACTTGACTTTACTGTCATGATTTTTTTCCTTTTCTTCTTCGGTGCACACAACAAGTGGGGTGTTGAATGTTGCATTTGAATTTCTTCCCCGCAGATCACTTGGCCGTTCTTTCATTGTGCTTAATTTCATTATAAACAAAAATTTGTAAATTAAACAATGATCACACCATTTTTTTATTTGTACAACATAAAAAGATTACAACAATAACATGAGTAGATTTAATGTGTGTGTTTTTTTCTTTAATTTTTTTTCTTTTTCTATTTGTGTCACACAGGAGGTGTCCGTGCGGCCTGGGAGGGCAGTTCGTGCCCGCGCTTCTGCCCCAAAGAAAACAAGCCGGTGTGCGGCAGTGACGGTGTCATCTATACCAACGAGTGTGACCTGTACCGCCGCAATTGCGGTCTCGGTAAGCCCCAGTTAGAATTCCATCGCAATGTTTCATTTCTTTTTTTCTCGTTATTTCCACTTCACTCGTTGATATGTGACCGAACACAATTTTTTTATTTTGGTAATTCTTTTTTTGTGTCTGCGTGAAGATGCCCTTTTTTATTATTATTATTTTATTTTCCCTGTTCCAAATTCCCGAATGTCAAATATGCGGCTAATATGCGACAATACTATGTGGCAGTGTCATTCCATACGGGTTCCAGACACGGTTGAATGCCGATGATTGTTTACCGGTGCTGCTGCTGACGGAATGTGTGGGAATAACTTTCGTTGTCCAAAGAGGCAGACGAGGGCCCGGGGACGCGAACGGCATTAAAAATGGATCGTGGTAAAAAAGAAAATGTTTTGAGGAGAAAGAAGAAGAGAATTACAGCATCAGCCAACGAGATAGGAGGATCGAAAGGAGATAAAAGAAAAGATGAAATATAACATTCCACGTTCGTTTTAATGAGATATTCCTGGGTCGACCAACCCCCTCTTCTTTTTTGGCTGCTTGCGGCCATTCACTCACCGGGCAAACGATGATAGTCAAGGTGGAACTAAACAGGTGGTGCGCGCCAGAATAGCGTGAATAGCGTTCGTTCATCCTTCTCGTTGCCTCTCCTCCTCCTTTGCTCATTTATTTAACTTGTTACATTTCATTTCATTTTTATGTGCCTCTTTTTTTATTGTTGTTGTAGTTGAAGTCTTTCAACATGCGCACGGCATCTCTTCCAAGTGAAGAACATACCAACCGGTAGGATATAAATCATCGAACTTTGGTTGGCTGAAAATGGAAATCCAAAGCTATCAATCTACCGAAAATGGATTTCATATAGTTTGCACGACGAAAAGGAAGTCGACAAGGGTCCTCGTTCCTTTTATGGCGTGCCAACCAACTCTTAAGAAGTCCAATCAGAGTATTCATAGATCCAGTCCCATTTGTCTGAAAATAATGACCAAATAACTGGGTCCATGGCATCAAAATTTCAAAAGAACGACGAAATAACGACAGTCAAATCAACAAGACGAGAGATAAAATCTTGAAAGGAGCATAGAACACGTCGACACGCACGCAAAGAGAAGGCTCCAATTAAAACGCCGCCAACAGCTGCTGTTAGCCGCGGTATGTCACGCGTTCAACGCGGGTATGTAGTACCACACAAACAAGACGATGAGCGAAGAAGTTTAAGCAATCCGTTGACGAATCGGATGATCTGCAGGAACCTCAATTTAAATTCGAAATGAAGGTGACACAGTGACCTGCAGGGAAATAAAAGACATTAGTTTCACTCTTTGCGCTTTTTGAAGGCGATTATCTACGCGAAAACTAGCGGCGACGTTTGTCCCAAAATTGTGTTCAAAAGAGATGATAACGATGGCCTCAATTCCACTTTGCTATATCTTCTCCTCGGCGCCACGAAATTTCCTTTTATCGCCGACTCTGTCTATATTTATAATATGACAACCGCCACGACTTTGGATGAATAGATTCCACCTTTTCGCTAGCTTTCGTGCGCTCCTAAGAAGCATTTAAGTACGTAATTGGCTACGGATTGGGAGGAGAAACTCAACATACTCCTGACATAATTATATCCTCATCTTTATTTTATGTCAATGAAGCATGCGCTCTACTTTTACCTGGAGCCCATCTTGTTATACCGTAATAATATCAACTGTTCAAGTGTCGGCTGTAAACCAAAATTTTTAAAACCGTTTATAACTTATATCGTGCGTAGTATTTCTTAAGTTTTACGAGAGAGTGGAAATGGTGAAACTGTTTATTCTAATAATAAAAAAAAATAAAAAAACTTTTTTGTTCTTTAAGCAGAAGTGGAGACAGTGGACGACAAGATGTGCACCCGGTCGCGTGGCTCGTACTGCGGTAACAAATGCAGTTTGGACCGTGACTTGGTCTGCGGCTCTGACGGGCGCACCTATCTCAACATCTGCGTTCTCAAAGTGGAGACTTGCAAGTAAGTGAATTGCACATATCAAACCCACTCGACAGATTATTTTGGGTATGTAGACCAGTATAGACTCGGTGACCTCGTCAAGTTTTTAATCGAGTTGGAATGACTTGGCGGTTATTAGCCCCGCCGCTTGCTGCCAACAGCAGCAACGTGATGCAACACCAGCAACTGCTCAAAGCTTTCAAGCAGCACCCCTTATCGGGTTTCGGTCGGATTTGAAATAAAAGGAAACTTGTTAAATATCCTATCGTCTTGTCGGAAGGGAGCCGCCGCCGATGCCACGAAACCGTGCACGTATGTCCATTAACCCGACAGCGTTGCTCGACGTCTCAAAGGGCCAGACATATTCCAAAAGAAAATTGCCAAAAATTTTCGTCTTCGCCGCTGGCTGGGAATGTTTCAGAGCAAACAAATAAAGAACAAAAAAAGGAGCAAGAAATATATAAGAAGGAAAACATTCAAAATAAAATTATGGAACACGCACAGCCTTTCCACCCGAGAAAAGTACACACACGCCGGCTTATTGGCCGCTAATTTCTGAACTTGTTTCGATGAAGCCGAAAGGAAAAAAAAAAAAAATTACAAAACAAAACGAAGATTTGAAATTATGTGTAATATCTCAAAAGTGTTACACGTATGCAGTCGATGTAGGAGCAGTAGTTGATGATGATGATCACAGCCAACGGGGCACCTTGTCTTATTAAGGAATTGAATGGTCTATTTATCATCAACATCCCGCTGGGAGCGGCTGAGATTCATCCGCTGGCCGACTTTCCTTTCTTTTTATTCCACCTTTTGTCTCGTTAAATTATTATTATTTTAAGCTATTTTTTGAATTTCTGGTTATACAAGAGCGGTATGACGTACACATCGCTTACCCGCCGAGTTCCAAGAAGCAGAAAAGAATACGATAGCATTCTTTTTCTAATATCTCGCAAGTCAAAATAATCTGATAAACATTTCTTGAATGCATTTACAGGCGAGGAATTCGTCTGTCTCACGTCGGACCGTGCATGAACTCGACGGCGCTGGAAGAACCTTGTCCGCAGCAGTGCAGTGCAAACGACAAGGACGGACCAATTTGCGCTTCCAACGGCAATGTCTACAAGTCAATCTGCGAAATGAAACGCCACACCTGCGGGTACGAATTAAGAAGCTAACTAATTTAACAAAGATGGGCTCGAGTTTATGAGATTTGATCAACTGCAGACAAGGTGTTGTCAAGACGTCGGAGAAGTTCTGCCAGACGACCAGTCACTGCAAGGAGATTTGCTGGAAGGCATCCAAAGCCGTCTGTGGCTCTGATGGCCATATCTACGCCAGTAGCTGTCAGATGAAAGTCAAAAACTGCGGGTATGTTGTATGTCCATCTCTTCATCATTATTCATTCCGTTTGAATTCAAAGAACCCATTCGTCTTGTCGGGTTTACCGGAGTGGGCCGAAACTAATCGCCTAAAAATACATTCATCTCGACTCTTTAATCTCTCACGTATCGTGTTATAGGCGTCACGTTTTCGAGATCCCCATCAGCAACTGCATCCCGCAAGAGCGCGCCATTACCAACTGCCCGGCAGAGTGCGACAGCGCCGAACCACAAGAGGTTTGCGGTTCCGATGGCAATATTTACGGCAGCCCGTGCGAGCTACGCATGCTCAACTGTGGGTACGTGTAACTCCAACCTAACCTTCTCTCTATTAAACATATCCATTCAACAGATATTATAGCAGTTTGACCACGGTGGTCCGTGTGAACATAAACATATTGAGGGTTGAAATTTTGAGTTGTAACGGGTTTCGGGATTCGGCTCGTTAACCATTAAATGAACTGAGACCGCCGTCTTCTTCGTACGGGCCATTTTGACTTTTGTATTAATGAATTTTGCGTTCGATGACTATGTAGACCGAACAGCGACAAAGTGATTGCCGTGGATTGGCTACGCTGCTCGGGCAAAGCGGCTCGCTGCTCCCAACTCACCTGCCCAGATGACCTAGAGAACCCCGACTATGTTTGCGGTAATGACGGCCGCACCTACCCTTCCCCTTGCCACCTCAGGATGGCTTCGTGCACGTAAGTAGAAAATAATTTGCTCGACATTTTTTTGCGCCATTTCCGCGCTGATGACTCAGCAATTCCCTCGCGAAACGTCTGAGAGTCTTATATCTGTTTTCTCTTTTTCTTTATTGAACGTGCAACCCAGTCGGGGTACCGAATTGGCTCATGTCGGCGCCTGCATGAAGATTACCCCCGATAACTCTTGCCCGGAATCGTGCCCTGACCAGCGGGAGTCTGACCAGCCGGTCTGTGGCTCCGACGGCAATGTCTACAGGACTCAATGCGAAATGAAGAAGCAAACGTGTGGACAGCACGTCATCCCTGTGGCGCTGCACCACTGCACGGCCACCGAGTCGTGCAACACCCAGTGCGACCGAAAGGTTCAGTCCGTTTGCGGCAGTGACGGCAAGATTTACCGCAATCTCTGCGAGATGCGCGGCAAGAACTGCGGGTACTGAATCAAAATTCATTAACCTTTTTGTCGAGTGGGTTGAACTCGCATCATTCATTCGCCTGTCTATTAATAGGAAATACGTGTACGAGGTGCCAATGGCTCGCTGTTTGGCGCTGGCAGGCTTCCGCTTCACTGGATGCAACCGCATTTGCCCCTCCGAATACGATCCCGTTTGCGGGACGGACCGTAAGACCTATTCCAACGAATGTTTCCTGCAGTTGGAGAACTGTCGTTCCCGATCGTTAGTCATCAAAAAGTACCACGGCAAGTGCGGAGAGCCCGTCGCCGAGCCTAAAGCTTACATCTACTAAACAGATTCACCAAGGACGGACTGTGAGGAGACTATAAGATAAGAGGAGCTTTCCTTTAAACCCGATCGCCATCGCGCCTTTACACCATCATCATCCTCTCCCCCAACCCTTATTTCATTTTTGTTTTTGGTTGTTTTATTTGTTAAGCGTTTCGGTTTATCGTTAAATTTTTTGTTCAGGACTTGCAGCAATCGCGCGATTGTTTGTTGCTGACGTTCTATTTACCCATCAAAGATTGATATTACGGCTCTCTATTTAAAAATTTCATTGACTGAATTGATTGATCGAACGACGCGTTTTTTAAAATTACAATTTGATTACGGTAGTATTTAAATCGTTATATAATTTCTGCCAAATTTTCAGCGCGATATTCATCAAATATTATTCTATTAAACAAAAAAGCAAGTAGCAATTCAACATAATTCTTTGACGGCTATCCGCTTCAGTGTCTGAGATCTTTTTTCCCCGTTTTTTTTTTTTTTGTTATCATTTCCTCATTATAATATTTAGCCCGAAGATGAAGAATGTAATGTGCAGTTATCAAGTGTTTCGATTTATACCACCACACTCTTTTCTTCCTACTCGCTAAACAATAAGCTGTTGATTACTTTTTTTTTGTTGGTGGGAGGTCCGCGAACTGAACACGCCTGTTTTGTTTTTATTGTTTCGTCTTTTGTTCTGCTCTTTTTGTTTTGTTTCTTTTTTTAAGAGGCGGTTATGTGTAACCAACAAGAACAACAACAAAAAATAATGAATGTTGAGCAATAAAATACTCGAAGCCCGACCCATTTGCGCGCCCTTCAGTCGCCTCATTGCTTTTATTAGCCGAGTATCATCGTCCGTACCGTTCGTTTTGAGATATGTTGAAATGGCGCAATAGGTCGTCACGTGATGGAATGTAAAGGAAATGATTGCCTTGTGGCGGCCTTATTTAAACACATGCCATCAGAAATTTAAAAGCAACGACAGTCTGTGTATTCTCGTTGGAAAATGCAAAGACTTGGAATTTGAATTCTAATTTTATTACTACGTTACATAACTTTGATTTTAAAGTTGGGCGTGGCCGGGTGAATCTATGTATTCGAATCATGGATACCGCACCTCACACATGATCGAATCATGTGGTTCATCTCATATTTTAAATATTTGGTATTCAAACAAAATTATAGAGCAATTTTACTTTCCTTGTGTGAATAGCGATCGATTCGGAGTTTGCTGCTTGCCGAATACGCACCCAAGTAAATAACTATAGCGCATTTTGAAATGCGTTGAAGAAAAAAATATAATTACCGTGAATCGTGCAAGTTTTAATCCTGCTTGAATGAGATGTACAGTTTGAGAAATAAACGTACTAAGCATTCCAAATCTGTAAAAGCTGTCAGACTTTGTCAGGCTTCCTGTTGCACTGCGATTCGTTCAACTTTGTTGATTTGGAACAGACATTCTCGGTAGGCAGCGTTGAGCAGCTCCAGTAGCTCTGCTCTTAACTTTCTATTGCACGACTATGTCAGAATTGCGTTAACATTATTAATCCGCCCGACTGACAACCGCGCCCCGGTTCGCTCGAGTTTCGCCAATTTGAACGCGCAATTGAGATTGTTTCGCGATACATTCTCAGTAAACTAATTGTTTAGTCCTCACTGGATCTATTTCTTCTTTTTTTTTTTGCTCCCGGTGGGTTTATTATGTTTGAGTGCAATGCGACTAAAACGCCTCCGTAGAAGGTAAAATAATTACAACACAGGAACGTGAATGGTGAATGAACAACGGAATGTTTTTTCGGCCGTTCGCTTCCAGCAATTCCTTCCCTCTATCGGCTCTGTTTCAAACTTGTTACACAGAGTCCACTGAGCATTGTACAATGCACACGTTTGCGTCCACCCGAATTCATTCAAACCAGGGACGAATTCGAATAAGCAGAACTAAATCTATCAAGTACACAACAACGAAATTTTGTAGATAGATGCGCCTCGGATACGATCAAGTAGAATTGGCCAGAACGACAATGAAGTTGAACAGAAAAGGATAAAGTACTATAATGTCTACGTCAATTGTTTACAGGGTAGCAAAAACCAGAGCGCTGTTACGTGAAGAATGCCGCAAAAGTATCCCACTATTTGATCCCCTGAATGCTATATAGGAATGCACCGTCTGTTCCGTCTATCTGGTAAGTAAGACCCCAAACGTTTCACGGTTGGATGTCCTCGTCAAAACAACGTCAACAACAACAACAACCAAAAATGTGGAAAAAAAAGAAGAAGAAAAAGGAGGAAAAAAAAAGTAAAAGTTGCACTCGAAAGACGTCCCACGACATCAAAGCCGGATCAGAGTAGGTAGTAGCCCTGGTTGCGTGTTATTTGCTCCGAATAACTCCGGGAAAAGTTCACCTTTCGGCTGAAAGAAAAGTGGCCTATATATACACGTATAAAGATGATGTCCGTCAAGGCTCTCTGATCCATCGTCATGATGCGGCAAGAGCAGCTTTGATACGATTCGTTGCATCCGAGCTGGTTATTTGTGTAGTTCTCCGCCTGTCTTATAGATGATTAGATTTGTTGTAAATACCTTAAGCAAAGGGTGGCGGAGTTGGCCCAGGCGCTTAGTTGAACGACGCCACGTGACTTGCAATTTTGTTTCATCTTTCTTGTACCATCTCATTTTATAGTAACCAATTTGACTCTGAGACGTCATGGCAACTTCGTAATCTGAATGTCGCAATTCATCAGGGACGTCATCCAATTCATGATTTCTTTTTTTTTCCCCTGCAACTTTCTTTGACTTACTCGGTTTCCGTTAGAAACCCATGTATGTCGTAATAAACTTTTCTATTTTAGTCTATGGAACTCTATTTTCATTTCAGCGTATCCCAAACAATTTAGCTAAAGTGTGACTTTCATTCATGTGCTAAACAGACTGGAATTGAGTTTTTGTTGAATGAATAACGGTAACTCTTTAATCGATTTGGGGGCGTTTTTCTTATTTCGTGGTTGACAAAAACAAAATTTTAATATGATGTAATTTAGGGGAAGGGTTTGATTTTATAGACAAAAGGACAAGACTGTTTTGAATCGTCGGGCCTTGGAATGGAATTATAGCGGGCATAGAGGTCGAACTAATAGCTGTCGATAATGGAGGGATGAGAACGTAAAAAGTTTTATTTCTTAAACCGAGCGACCAACCACGGAAAAAAGTTTGAGTTTGGGAGAACTTAACTTTCCTTCCAAGGACCCAAAAGGACCAAAAAGGGGATTTCCTACTCTTCCCTTATTTCCCGCTTCGATATCGGACGACTTTTTCCAAAAGAAAACCGGGGCCTTTCAGTTTCTTCAAGTTCAAGAATGGGTCGCACAGTGCAATGGGCGCACCGTAAAGAAAGTGTGCGCTACAGTAGAACCGACTGGAATCCAATATATATAGTTTTGAAGTGTGTGTGTTTTTTTTAAACATTTATTTCGTCATGCGGGCTAACTTTTTTCGTGCTGTAGCATTGCGAAAGTATTACGCCGAGCAAACGTCTGTCAGAGAACGGCCTTTAAGAGCTACAAAGCAATAAAGCCTTACCCTGTAACACGCACGCAGCGATGCGTGTAATAAAGTGAACTCATGCCTCGTAAATATCAAACGATTTCAACGGAAAGGATTCTCATCGCTGCTGGCAGGTAAAATCCACGAATATTATTGATCCTCTTCTGTGTTTTCCAACCAGTTTTCAAATGAATCTTGTTTATTTTTTCCTCCCTTTTGTTACGCATGTTTTGTTGCTGTTTTGTGCTGCCGAGATATCGTGTATCGCGCGTTTTGCTTTTAATAACCTGTGCACAGATGAGATGAATGGTTGAGTGCTTGGTGCATTGCCAGTAGTTGCAGACGAGGATAGTACTAGGGCGGTGATGTTGTTATTCTCGGAAAATTATTATTGTTCCTGGACCTATTGCTGTCCTGTACGCACACGGAAAATTCGAGCGTTTCAAGTATCCTATTTGTTTGGCGTGATTTCATGGCACGCGCTGAAGAATCATAAATGCCATCCGTTAGACGATGATACACCATTTCAACGAACGTGAAATAATAACCAGGATATTCTGAACCGTTCTGAACGTACGTGTCTATAGCAGATAAAAGAGCAGAAGTAGCATTCACTATTTTGTAAAAAGGAAAATGCCGGCCAACCTTACCGCTAACCTCGACCACAGCATAGGGGTTGGGATAGCACCATCGCGGTACGAATATTATTACGTCAATAAATCACTTTTGGGTTGTTGGTTGGGCTACACTAACTATGCTGGTGCTAAGCTTTCTCTTGGTCCTCGTCGTTTATTTCTACGTCGTCAGTACAAACTCATATTTTAGCTTACCAGTTTTTAATATCGTCAAGGGATTTTTCAGGGGAAGGGAAACATTGCGTCATTTGCTTCATTCGAACCAGTGGGATCTCTTGATCGCAGTTGAATTTTTATTTGGGTAAATTTACATCAAAATAGTAGCGTCAAATGAATTGAATCAGGCGAGGGCAAATATAGATTTTTTGAATTCAGAATGAAGCAGTGAACGTAAAGTCGTTATCCCTATGATTAAATGTCTAAATGTGTCGTTAACCGGGTTTTCTCTCCTATATGTGTGGTAGTTTTAGTGCAAGCTATGTAGTGAATAAGGAAACATGGTATTAAGGCACGTAAATCTTGTCATTAAGTTTTGACAGCTGCGGGAATTCGATTTATTCATGCCCATGTTCCCTTGTGTATACGTATGCATGCCTATATGGAACCCGTGATATGAGCATTTACTCCTGGACATTATTCAATCACCCAGCCAGATATCCCTATAGTCATGCGCAGATTTATGCACAATGTTTCGAACGCACGGTCTGAATCTCATAATAATGAACTAAACGTGTCTCAAAGCGCGTTATTTTTTTAACGTGAAAATGATGCAACCTTCCGGAAGATTTCATGGCTATTTTGATTTTATAATCGACTTAAAAAAACAAAAACCGAACGACTTTGCGACGTGTTGTTGTGCGTTTTTCATACTACCTTTCCGTAATGAAATTGCAACCGTTAAACTTGACGTCGAATTTGTGTTGTATAATAGCTTAGCTCTGCAAACAACTTTTTAAAAAGAGTTTGCAGGATCGTAACATCCAACCCTAACTTGCGAGTTTGTCAATTACTTAAAAGCTAAACTTGCATCCGTTTCTACCGGAAACACATATCCTCGTAAAGTATTGCGTTGACAGACAGTTTGGCGGCGAATTTTGCCGAGTATAATGTACTCTCCGTTGAACAGACTCCCTAGTCGCGACAGTGGGCAAGAAAAATCCAATATGGATTTTCGTGCCGCAGTTGATTTGGGCGATGAAATTTTTGCCATTTATTTATCTGTACTAGAGCAGAAGGGTAGGGTTCGAATAATCCTGTTTTAGCGACCATAAACTGCCCGGAAGAATATAGGGCTCGTTCTCGTTGTAGACTTCGTTTGGCGACGGATCCGAAATGGATGGTGATAGAAAGACGTTCGAATTTAGATGTGCACCATCACGCGTCTCGTCGAGTTGTGCGTAAATCTACTCGCTTCTCTCTCCCAGTCTCGTTCACGCACGATCCTGCAGCAGCCCCCACATCCCCCAACTGGACGGGGTGAACATAAAAGGAAACAATTTATTCCGATCCAATATAATGGACTCGCTCGCTCTTGGGCATTCCTCTTTGTCGGCCGATATTGTCTCCTTCGTCGTGTGTGATATTGTGGCCTTTACTGCCCTCATACTTGCCGCCCTTATTCCGTCGAGCCCCATAATATACAGGTAGATATAGCCTTCTTCCTCTCTTGCATGTACAATATCGTTGTCGATAAACGCGTGCAACAGCCGTCTCCCATATATAAGATCTGAGCTGAGCCGGGCAAGAAAGCACAACAAACTAGCTTGATAGATGGGCAAGGAGTATAGACGGGAGAAGAGAAGGGAAAAAAAAAGAAAGAAGAAATCTTTATAGCTTTTGAGAATGATTGATCGCCTTGGAGCGGAAGCAGATGGATAAGCCTGTTGCCGGTATATCATGTTTGCTTTTCCTCTTCTCCTTCTCTCTTGCCTGTACTCTTACACCGCCCTCCTACAATCGATTTCAAACACGGTACGCCTACGCAAACTTCCACAGAATTGAAATGTTATATAACTTTAGAGACTCGACGGAACATCAAAAGGTAAAAGTTTATTCCGGTTTATTCCCTATTGGCTTCCAAGAGGGTCCTGGGGTTGTGTTATGGTGGTTTTCGGTCTTTCTGCGGGTTTTGTGCAAATCTGTATTGAATCTTGTCCATCCAGGGCAGGCTTAATAAATTTTGTTGAAGAACAAGTTGATATGAAAATAATGCAGATGCGTTCAGCCGATGTTGAGCGCTGGCGATTAATAAACCGCTTTTATCGTTTTGGGCGGTTTGGATTTAGAGGGGTCGATTTTTTGGGGGGGGATCAAGGAATCGATTTTTATTTGGGGGGGGGGGGAGGAATGGGGTCTTACCGTTACCGGGGAATTATTTACCAAGCAGAAATGGTATTAGATTTAAACTAAAAATTATTCCCTCAACTTATTCGGTTATTTCCTTATCGGTTTTTAGCGGTTTAGATTTTGAAAGGGGAGTTTGATTTTTGTATAATTTGTTAATATCTAATTTGCATCGATATCTTATTATCGTAAGCATGCTGATTAGAAGAAAATTGGACAAGTGTCGTCTGCTTTAGATTAGTTAAAATTTCGAGACAAAGTTCAAGACTTCAAGCATGAAGCATGGTTCAAAATTTATATTCTTATAGATTTATTTGTGTTTGATAACAGTCAGACTCCATGCTGTTTAGCGGGTAATTAAAACAAAGAAAACTAATAGAATGATTGTGGGAGTTAAACCTGTTCCAAATATGTGAAATGTTAGTTCCTGACTAGCATTTATGATGTGATTGCCCTGTCGATGCATGGTAGTTTGTTTCTACTTAGTATGTAACTTTTTTTTTCCTTTTTTGCAGATTTGAAGCCAGAGACAACCATCATAACCACACAATATGCAAGTTTTTCTTGTACAGGTGTTAACCTGGTGCCAGCAACAATCTCAGGATCATCGCTTGGGTAATGATTTCCTTTACTTTAATTTACCTGTGACCTACTATATATTTTTATGCTGCATTACCTGTATCAATCCAGTGTATTACATGTAAACCTTTCATTCTCCCATATCCGTATTAATAATTAGTGGTTACTCAGTGTCTCATTTTTAACTTTTCCTGACTTGTTGTTTCTGTCAATATTTTTTCGTAACCCATTTTCTATTTTGATTTAGATTAAAAGCATCCCATTGCATTGGTTAATCGAGTTACGGATCTCTCTTTTTCCTCTTTCTTAAAAGTCCTCGAGTACGCCCATGTGAATGTGGGTGTATTCACGAGGACACTCTTACATCCCGGCTGGTGTAATTTAACTCTTCAGGGATGGATGGAGCAACTGTAGATGCCTGGCTGTATTTCCCAGGCCTAAAGGTAGGACAAATTTTTACATATATTCTCCCTTTTTTGACAATTTTTGTCGGCGTTGATTGTTAATCGTTACGTAGTCACGGAGTATGTTTATCCCTGAGCTAGGCGGTTGACTGCAAGTGTTTTTTCTCCGTTTTGTTTTTTCTCAGTAAGGATTTACTAAAAATCTTATTTGTCGAACGACTGCAGGCCCGGTTTTGTACCTCACAACTTTTTCTGTGGGTAAACGGTAAACAATCCAATTCAAGAACATTTTAACTTTAAACACTTAAACGCAAAAAGAAAAATTTTTTACCAAGAGGGACCTGCCGCCACACCGGCACCTCCTCGTAACATGTCGGTTTGATGGCCCACTGAACTGCATCGGTTCTATCGATTTCGCGTACGCTGTAGATTAATAATAATGCAATCTGCGAATGTGGAAGTGAGTTTAGTTTTTTCGAATTGTTTTGGATCTTGCGGCATCGCAGTGCCAGACCGTTTCAACAACAAGAAGGTGGCGAAGTAGTGGAAGTGAGTGAATCGATATTTCCTGGAAAAGAAATGCAGACCAAGCATGCTGCTGGATCTAATCAATGATCTGCTCGGCTTTCCTCTGAGGACACTGTGCTCAGCGATGAAATGTCACGGCTAGATGTGTCGCCAATTGAAACAGTAGAAAGCGATTCTGTGTTCACATTTAGTCACTTTTATTAGGGCTTTAGAGACTTCTGACGCCCAAATACTTTCTTTTTTTTTCTATCTTTCTCGAGCGAGATAATTGGATTTAATTGGGCGTGGGTGACGGTGACGGGCGGGTGGTGGTGGTGGATAATGCAATCATCTTTTGAAATTCGCTTTTCCTCTGCGTATGAATCCTATTGAACTATAGAGTCTTGTGGATAGTGACTCTAGTTGGATTGGGGTGTAAAGTGGCTTTGGGAGTCTGGCGTTTATTGCACGCCAGCAGAAAACCCGACACCCTTGAATATGGATAGTCCTAGGTGATTAATGGTAAACTTGCGAAGGAGATGATTCCCGACAGCGAAAATCTTGGCCAATGTAAACTCTATTTGCATTATGTAAATGATTCATCTTTTCGTTGTAGATACAGTATATATATATATATCTATGTGTATGCTGTATATCCGTTCCCCCCTCCCCCTCCTTTTTTTTTATTGATTAGTTTTCACAGTCCCCTTGGCTGCCATAGTGTGTGCGGCTTGCCCGTCCTTCTTCTTTATATATTCTCGCCAGAAAGAGAATGTACGGACGATGCAATGGTGTGGCCCGATCAATCTCAGTGTAGGCACTTTCAAGTCTATCCAAAGTTAGCACCCAGAAAGTTTCCGTTATCATTATCGTCGCCTTGTATATGGTCCCCGCTTCCGATTATTCTCGAGTTCCAGCGTAATTGCAATCCTGGCCCCTCCCGTTTTCCAACTGTCTGAGAGAAAAATCAATTGTCTTTCTTTATCACTTTTTTTCTGCTCTTTCTCTTTCCATCTCGTGTTTCAGCGACAACTGATGCGTCTCATTAAAAAAAAAAAAAAACGAGTCAAGAATCGTATAGAATGAAACAATCTGCCGTAATAGAGCAGATTCGGGAATGCGGAATAAGGAGGGAACCTCATATCATTTCTGGTCTGGATGCGAGGATCAGCTCCGCTGAATAACCCGCTCTCTGGGATGCCTGTGCAAACAGTTCGGTACTTTTTTTCATCTCTCCTCTCTTCCATTGAAAAAGTTGGTGGGTAGATGGAGTTTCTCTTGTGTGTATGTGTTTTTCTATCCAGTTTCAACTGGTGATTCCAAATTCTGTGAAATGATTAAAAATTCAGTTCCTTTAGTGTGTCGCTGCAATTTATTAAAGCATTGCGTTATGCACCGTAAAAACCAACGTGTATAGGACATGTAGTATAATGCTGCATACACGGAGGTCGACTTCTCGCACAAAATATAACTTCATAAAACAGCTGCAGGAAAAAAAAAAGTCCGATTCCCAAGTTGAACCGAGTATATAGATATCGCAGCAGCAGTCGGATATTTTCTCGTCGAGTGAAGGGGGGCGAAACAACATTGGGAGCTGCGGAATAAACAAAAGGTCAGGCAGTCGGTATGGCCGGTGCTCATACATAATGGATGACGTCGGCGATGCCTCATTGAATTCTCTCTTTGGGTCCTGGCTGATGTTGCTATATACACTGCGCGATCGCGTTATTCAACATTTCTACTACTGTGTCTGTCCTCGCTTCGTAGACTATAAACCTATGCATATAATATTAACAGTCTGCTGGATGCCATTGCGGCGCACTAATCCGGAAGGATGAACCTCCTCTGTTCTATAACCGTTAGGCTCGTCTCCGCAAACTCCTCTGCACAATACTTTGTATGTGTGTGTGTGTGGGTTAACGATTTGCTCTCCATAGACAACAGGGTAGTAGTATATTTACTTTCGTGTGTGTGTGTGTGGGTTAACGATTTTGCCTTGTCTGTCGATTCAGCTGAAAGAAGCGAAAGTGTTTTTAAAGAGGACGAAATGTCTGTATCGTGGAAAC
Organism: Daphnia pulicaria; assembly: GCF_021234035.1. NCBI lineage: Eukaryota > Metazoa > Arthropoda > Branchiopoda > Diplostraca > Daphniidae > Daphnia > Daphnia pulicaria. The sequence continues at coordinate 3,023,690 of NC_060917.1, read as the reverse complement.
ATTTCAACAAGCAACGACAAGTGGCCTGAGAGCTGTGCTCCGTTCTATCGTATGACTCGATCCTGTTACGAGAGAAGACATCGATCTCTGTTCGAGTTACAAGGTCTCGGGTAACATTTACACACTTTTAGGCTTCCGGCAATGCTGGGCCACGCAGCGCACACACAAAAAGGCGGATTTTGACTTTTTTTTTTGTCGGCTCTTATTTGTCGTTTCCCGCTGCGCGTTCTCTCTCTCTCGCTCCTTGCCACTTCCTGATGGAATGCCCATCACACCCGTAAAGTGATCGAGTTTGAGCATAGCACTATATATCCGCTACTTCCCCCCTTTGATGCCTTGATTCTTTTAGCCACTTGTTGAGACAGGGCTTTTACGTTTCCTTGGGTTCCAAACGAAACGGTGGAGGGAGTGAGCCCGGCGTCGACGTCGTCATGGAGCGGATTGAACACTCGTGGCACGGGTGGGGAGGAGGTTTACATGGAAATGATGAATCGTCTCGATGTGATTTGTCGCCAAGACCTCCAAGTCATCTTTCTTTCATCCTTCTAGCTGCCTGGATATTTTTCAACGTGTTTTCTCTCTCCACAGCGGTCCCTTTTCTGACTTGAGAGATGAGAAATTCGTTTTCTTGATCGTATATGTACACTATGTATATATTGGCGACTCTTTTTTTAAGGATGTGTTTTGCCCTGAGAAAACGAACGATCATTCATCTGAGTATTGGGAACGTATATCCGCCGCCTTAATAAAGAGAAGGCGACGTACTCTCTCATCTACAGCACGGCGACTATAGTCGAGATAGAAAGCTTCATAATTCATTCCGGGGAGTCTATATCGATTGCTCTGCCAGGAACACTGTTCCTCTTTTTCTTTTTCTTTTTTTTTCTTTTCTCTTATCCGTTGATCTTTTCACGAGCTTTGCCTAGTTCAACACACCCACCAGCAGCAGCAGCGGCAGCAGCAGCAGCGGCAGCAGCAGCAAAGCCAGCACGTTCTGTAAATCTGCCGTCTGCCACGGCCATGGTCCGAGCATATCAAACATATTAAGCGCTCGGTTCTGGCGACTAGGGAAAAGGTCCGACAGCAAGTTGTGAGAGACAAAGAGTTATACATCACTCGGCCGTCCTCAATTTGTCTCGACTTCACTCTGTACCGCTGCTCCTGCTACTAGAATATCCGGCGCTCCGACTTGCCCTGACTCGCTCTGATTTGCCAACAAGAGCAAAAGCCTATCGATCCTCTTAAGTGGGCAAACAATCAAATTGAGTACCTCGTTAATATCAAAGCTATAGGTGGAGAGTGGAGATGCCAGACTAAAGAGGCAAGCATTTTCACTCCCGGTTCTCTCTCTCTCCGTCTCTCTATGCATCCCGCCAACACGGAGCTTTCCAACGTTCAAATGATATCGCGTTATTTTATACATATTCTTCTTCTTCTTTTTCCGGAAATATTTGATCTCGTTATTGTTCATCGCGCCGTACAGTCGCCCGACTCGCTTTTTGCGAAAACCTTTGAAGCCCTTCAGCAACAAACTGAATCCGATGGAGCGTGTGACGAGGAAAACGCGGAATTTTACAGTGGGTACTCCGCACCCACCCTGTGCAAAATTTCTGTGCAGGGTAAAAGGAGTAGTATGCGCAGGAGTTAATGCATTGGATATTATACCAGTGATGACGAACGTTGCGTAACCTCTAACCTATGCCAACTGTGTGTGGAGAACTTGATATTTTGTCTCTCTGCTGCTGCTGTCAAAACGTTGTGGATATTTTCGTTTCTCCACGAATTTTAGCGCCATTGGGTCTTTAGGGAAACATGGGGCCACACAACTTTTCTAACAAGGGCGCGGTGCCTATCTGCGGATCCCTTAAACTGCTGTGCGCGTACAATCTGTTCCTGACTTGGTTTAAATTCGTCTAACGAGTCAACCCCGTCTACATTGTTGCCAATATCAATTCGGCTTGTCGTCGTCTTCTTCTAAAATCGATACGTTTGATTGTTTGTTCTCTTGTCCTACTTGTTCGACGTTGAATTCGGCGCCAGCAACAGTCCGCATGATGTCCAAAAACTAATGACGGCGACTTTCTTTTTATCGTTTCTCTTCTTATAGGCCCTCGTCACGTTCGCCGCACATCTCTCTGTTGAATTGTCTTTTCTTCTTCTGCCTGGATATAAATATCATCGGAGAGCGAGCGAGCGAGCGAGGAGTGCGCATGTGTCCCGTGTGTATATATTGGCGACTGCTGCTGCTGCTGCTGCTGCTGGCAGCGCCTATCCGAGTGTCAGTGCTGTTGTCGTCCACCGCCACAGCACAGTTCCCAGCACAGCATCCAGCAGAGTCTCTCCGCAGTGTAGCGCCGAAAATCTAACCGTCCAAACCAGGAAACTTTGACAGCGGCGCGTGCCGACGATATATAATCAAGACGGCAAGGCCCTCGCCGCTTTAGTGCGCCCTGTGCCTGTGCCCAGTGAAGTCTGTCGATTTTGGGTCCCGCCAGACGTTTGCGTTTGGAACACCATGGACCATCATCATCACTTTCACTACCGTCACCAACAGGAGCACCAGCAGCAGCACCAGCAGCCCGAGCAGCAACAAGAGTTGGAAGAATGGCACCAACAACTCGATCTCGAGCATCACATTCGCCACTGCCAGTGTTCTTGCAATCACATGGGCTACGGCAATTACTGGAGTTACAAGGTAGGCAGTGAGCAAAACTTTTCTTGTACTATATTCAAAAGAAAAAACGTGGGCGTGTCACTCACATTTCGGCGCCCGTATCTCTCAGACTGTCGATTCATTGACATAATACGGAACTGGGGGAGATGTCAAGACCTGCAGTTGTTGTTGTTCTACCGCTGGCGGGCGGGTAACAGGGTATATTGGAGAAAAACAATTTTGTCTGTTCTTATGTCAGCCGGAGCTGTCTAGCCCCTCTGTCTTTTGCGCCGATCGAAACGTCAATCATTTTGGCATGGCGCAATCTTGATTTTTCCCCCCTTTATTATTGCTGTTCATTTTGGCGATTGGAAATGACTGGCTGCCGACGACGCCTCCGTGTTGTATTATATAGGCGCATCTTCACAACAAAACGCCGGGGTTCTATCTAATATATTATTAGGGTGCCACTGAGTGACGAGAGAAAAAAAAAAGGGTTCGCGCTGGCAACGGATGTTGACATGTTTTTCTGACGCCATCCGACTTGGTTTTTAATATGCCGGTGATTGGTTTTCTTTTCTTTTTCTTCATTTATTTTGCATTTTTCTTCGTGGAAGGCAAACTTTATTTTTTATTATAAGCGTAAGAATAATTGAAATTGCCTTGGTCTTTATCGATTTTGATCTTCTATTAGTCTCCCTTTTTTTTCTTTCCTCCTTGAACGTTCCGAGTTTTATCGCCGGTGCAATTTTAGGCCAATAGAAAGACCCACGTAGAGTCTCTCTTATGTATGTAGTGTACCAGTCTACCAGCGTGGATGTGCTGTTGGTTTTTTTTTTTTTTTTTTCCTTTCCTTTCCACGGTAAGGAACACGTCCCTTTCATCATCATCAAATGGCAAGTCTCATCAGGCGAGCTTCTTTGACGCTCCTCGGCCAACCAATATGGGTGGCAGCAGTTGTATATCATCTACGGTTAGAGACTCTAGCCAACACAACATTTTCGCCGCTGTGGTGGAGAGTAAAAAAGGACGAGCGGCGAACGGAAGAAGAAGAAGAAGAAGCAGCAGCTAGTCTAAGAAAGTCCGCTGGGATCAGCAGATTTTCGTTGACGTGGCTGGAAAGAGCTTTTCTCAGCGACTCTAAGAGATAGTCCGGGGAAGGAGAGAGAGAAGGAGAGAAAAGAGATGGGTAGACGGGAAACGGTGGGGGGTGGAAATGCGTCAAGAATGAAAATTCAAAAGCACGCACGCAACGTTTCTCCTCCTTGAGCTCAGACGTTGCTACTGCTGATGGGGGTATTGTACAGTGGCTTATAAATTCTATTATTGAAGACCAAACGCAATAGTTGGCGCGTAGTAGATGTTTGGTAACATTTGATTTGTCATTTCCTTCCAACCGACTTTCTCCCCCCGGTGATCGCCAGAAAACTCTTCGGGAGACAGCAGAATGTCGCCGAGCATCTCAAACTTGTTTGTGTATTATTCAGCGTGTGTCATCATCATCCCTTTCTCCTTAGTGAGACCACAAGGAATTGATCAGGAGAGAGGATCGTCTGCGGATTACACACAAACATTACGAAACAACCCAAAAAAAAAGCACGGTTGATTTCCGGATTGTGAACGATGGAGCGTAAGAAATGATGGTCTACTAAGAGAAAACAACAGCAACAACCATCTCCGGACTGTCCAATCTTTGTTAAGCAACCCCATCTCTTCACTTGGTGCTTGTATTTACTACTGGCAGGAGGCTGTTATGCTGAGCATCTGGTGCGGCCAGTCTTTACACACCCACCGCATGAGACAGTAATAATAGACGGAGATATACTTTGCGAGATTGATCGTCAAGAGCATGCGGATCTTGTGCTTGCTGCAAGGTAATTGTTTGCTTATCGATCGACGTGGTACAGTATCGCTGCTGCCTCCTCATCTTACCGTTGTGCCGAAGAAGAGCGGGTGGGAGTATCATAAGTATTAGGCTCTTCTATATAGATACGTGGGACTTGAGACAATATGGGAAGCGAATAGCCCAGACCCCCCCCCCCCCAAGTCCCGTATTTATAGTATAGGCTTAATGTCTTTCTTGACTCTTTATTCGTCCCGCATTTTCTTCCGCTTTTTGAAAGAGAGGGAGGAGGACGGAGTGAGCAATAGGCATGTGATATATCACAACCGTTTTTCTATGGCGCAATCAAAAAAGGAGCGTTTGATACCTCATCTCTGGATTGCCCAGTCTCGTCTATTGGGCTAGTAGCAATACAACAACAACAACAATAAACTCTCCAGGCTTTCCCACCTGGGATAGAAATGGTTGATTCGAGATGGATAGAATGAAAAGATGCGGATCGATTTGATACCTATCCCGCTCCTATTTCTTGTGCGCTAGGGTGGGTGGCGCTTCTATTGGATTTTCATTTGAGTCGATATCAGATAAGTCTGAGCCCATCTCTTTTTATTCCTCTGCCGTCAAATACTGATGGAAGCTCGATCCCAAATCGACGAGTGTGTGCACGGTGACTTGGCAGGGCGCGGAACCGCAGATCAAACGGACGATATCGATCTATTCCTCCACCACCGCGTTATGTGCTGCCGCCTCGATGAAATGACGTTCTTTTTTGTGTCAATCGTCCGCCGTATCTGTTTATTCACCGGCGTAGACATTCCAATATGATCTCTTGTACTAGTAGCAGCAGCAGCAAGCTCTTGTCGCATCGATCGGCTACGTCGTACAACATGACGAAACATGGCAAAGAGTTAGAAAAAAAAGGTTGAATGAAGAAGTCGAGTTGCTGCTGTTACCGGTGCGTGTTTGTTCAACCATCCGGATCGGGCTGGCGTTTCTACACGAGCAGAAATTGAAATGCGGGAATGAAAAGAATTTATTGCATTTCCAGCGGTGGCTGTTTTTATTGACGTTAGCGCCGTATATTGCTATCGTTAAGCCTTTGAGGATTAGTAGCTCTTGTCGCTGGCTGCTTTTTTTACGCCTTTTTATATGATACCTATTGTTGTTGGAGAGATTCCACACGACAAACCTCGGGTCTGTCCCGGTGCCGGATGATTGAAACGAATCATGTGTGTCGTCTTTCGTGTGGTGTATCTGTCACGGAAATCTCCAATGCCAGCCATGAATGGAGCCCATTATCGTTTGCTTGGATTCATATCATCGCCCAGGTAGGCCGCAAACTTGGCTCTGATGGCAACACAATGCTACACTAATACAGCAACCACCGCTAACAGCGTTCGGCTGAATTTACAGCAGTGGCAAACATTACAATTTTTTTTTTCACGACGTAAAACTTTGTCCGCTCCTTCCACATTTTCCGCTCTTTGTCAATTTTTTGTCTTTTCATAGCCTGAATAACCTTGTCTCGAAAAATCACGCAAGGGAAGGAAGAAGAGCAGTTGTTCCTTCCTTCCTTCCCCTGAAGCCGTTTTTCCGTTTTCCTGCCCACGCGTGGAGCTCTACATCAAAGTCAACAGTCGAATCAAGTGAATTAAGTTTTGAATTATTTCGTGCGTGGGGGGAGGGGGGAGACTAGCTCTATATAGATTGAGATCCTTGTTTTCTTCATTTCGGGTCTCAAAGATTTCATTATACATACATGCGCGTTTACCAGTGTTTAGCCTGGCAACGGAATATTGCGTTTTTTCTCTCCAAAGTCGTTTCATCTCGCACTTTCCATTGTTCCTCTGCAGAGTTTGACGAGTCTCTTTATTTAAAAAAAAAAAAAGAGCCGGTTTCTAAATCTATGACTTTTTTGTCAGCAACGAGTAACATGATATGGTATTAGACGGGCGTTGGAATTTGTTTTTTACTCGGCAGAGCACGGGTCCGTGTAAAATCGAAGGTCGATCGAGCTTGCAAAAGAAGACTTGTATCGGTTTAAGGGAAATGAAAGAAGAAGAAGAAAAAAAAGGGGAGAAATAACGAGAGGAAAAGATGCATTTATTGGAGTGAAGCCTTAAGTAAGATTGCCGGAAAAGCGGGCAGCGGAAGAAAAAGAGATGGGAAACGAGCAAGCAATCTCGTTGAGAGTTCTGCTGTATTTGCTGCCGGTATAGTACAGAATCGATCGGCTTACACACGCGTATCAGTCCAAATCGGGGGAACCAACTCGTTACATGTAAATCATATGTAAAATGGAAGTCTAAGGGAAAACTATGACTATAGGGGGTTGGGCTGTCTTGTTGGGCCAAAAAAGAAAAAAGGCGGACAACAGAAAAAAAAGGAGAAAAACCGCAAGTCTCCATATCCTTCTCTCTTTTTTATGGGGTATCCAATTTGTCTGTTAAGCTTCTTCTTTGAACCTTTTTATTTTCTTCTTCTCCGGCCGGATTCAAATGCGCCAATCACAGTTGCAACGTAGCAGACTAGACGAAGTTTGCGACAAGTCAGAGCTAATAATTCCCGGAAGGCGTGAATCGATCAAGCATTTTTTATTCTTCTTTTTTTTTTTTTTTTTCTGCAACACGACGCACTCGAGACTGAGACGAGAAAATACGGCAGCCAGAATTCAGCACAGTTGAGTTCACGGCTGCCCGATGTTCTTTTATTCCGAGTGCAATCAAATGAAAAGGAACCGGCGAAATCCTCTTACGTATTACATAGAAAATGACTGTAGTATAGCGTAGTACACCCGACAAAGATGCCAGAGCAACGTTTCCGACAAGATGATTTGCCACTTTGCGTCACTCGACGGCCAGTCTATTTCATCGAGCAATTTTTGAACACATTTTTTAGTGCCATGACAATGCCTGATGTATTTCTGAGTCACATTGACGTCGACTTGCCTTGGCTATTACCTCGGCAACGCGTTTGTTTGCCTGGCCCTTCCCCCCCCCCCCCTCTCTCGCTCTCTCTCTCGCCATGGCCAAATGGATAGAGTGTACATCTAGACTCTTGTAGACGATGCCGTGGCAACAGACGCTGCGTGACCAGGCGTCGCGTGACTTTTCCGCCAATCAGCTGGTGTATTGTGCCGGACTGGATGTCAACATCTTGTGTATAGCATTATGATTGCCTCGTATGTCTACACTTACAAGGCTGTCTTAGCACCTTATAAACAAGCTCACAAAATCTACCCAAAGAAGCAAAGCTAACTTTCCTCTTTTGTCCTAGCTGCTGCATCTGTGTGGTAACTGAAATCGTCACGTTCGCCGGCCCGTCACTTTTTTTTTCTTTGCTCCGCTATTTATGCCAATGCGTCTTTTTCTTTATTGCATTGAAGTTGACCGAATGCCACCAAATTGCAGACGCCTTTGTCAGAAAAATCGGGACCATGATCATTAGTAATGATTTGGATAGTTGATTGCGAATTTTTATTTTGAAATGATTCAACCGAGATGGTCCGTTGCAAACTGGACCATCTTATTTGACAGAGCCCTACAATTATGTGTTTGAGACATCCAGCAGCAGCAGCAGTAATGGGCCCTTGAGTGAGTTTCGCTCCACAGTCTCGTTGATTTCTACGAACCTTTTCGCCATTCATTGGAACTCGCAATTAATTTAAATGGGGTGGAGAGTTGGACGTTGCCATGGGTTTAGATTACTAATTGACAAATGTTTGGTTTACACCGTTGCAATTTAAATCAGATTGTGTTTCAAACGAAGATGTCCGATAATTAATCGCGCTTTGGACAAATTTAAACATATATCCTGCGTCTGCGTCTAATGCCGATTTTTCGTGTTCACGAGTGACCAAGCGAATTATTTTCGTAGAGGCTACGAGCTTTTGATTAGAATATGGATGGGTATTGAAAATTGAGAAAGATTGCTTGACGTCATCATGTTCTTGAAGAGTCACGTTAGCGCTCGATATAGAACTGGCGACATTTTTAGATTAGACTCTCTCCTCGGCTTGATCTGGAGTGTATAGAGTCCGTCTTTGATTGAATGCGTTTTCTCAACAGGGTATTCCGTGTTCGTCGAAACTTACTTACACGTTTCCCTTACGAGCATATACGAGACTTTTCGATGGGGCTCAGGATCAACATCGTCGCCGATTAGGTCGATCAAAGTCCCGGGTAACTTGGAAACGTCTAAAAATTGTCGAGCGCAGCACCCCACGGTCGTTTCTCTGCTAGCTGATAATTTTAAGCCAAGTCGTTTATTTGTTTGTTTGTTTGGCTCGACGGCCTTAGCTTTTATTCCTACAGGGATAAAATAGATGACCACCCGTTACGGGACGATGGACATTCGACATGGTTCAATGAAAAAAGCGAGAGGCGTCCAAAAGATAATAACGCCAATGGTCCTTTGTTCTCGGCGATCGTCCGACCGAGAGAGAAATAGATTGTCGCTGGGGCTTCTAGCAGCTCGGACTTTCCGACATGTTTGATTGAACACGACTCTTTGTATTAAAGATCAACGAGCATCATCGTCTTCAGTGCAAATCTGTAGATGGCCATGGAATGGATGACCGAAGTTGCTGGGTGCGATCTCTTGGAACTCTCTATCGGAGACCAACAGCAGTCATCACGAAAGATTGTCGCAATATGTGCCAAGTGCTGGACGCCCATTTGGTGGCTCCTGTGCAAAAGTTCTTTCTCAGCTTGGGAACTAAAAACGAGACGTGAGTGCATCAGCGGACGTTGCAATCGTATAGCCAGTCAACGATGATGAGCAAGTTACTCTCGACTTAATTAGAATGCTAATGAATCTGCAACCTTTCCATCTTATAGGGCTCAAGTTTCTCCCGATTTTTCCCCGACTGCCTAGTAGTCACGTATACTAGCCGAGTTGGAAACACGAAACTTTTGAGACTTGTCTTTATAAAAAAAGAAAACTACTCTTTTCTACAGTTTGGTTCTAGAAAAATCGTATCTATTTCACACGAAACATTTCCTTCCAACCTGGGTCTTTTATACTTGAAGTTGTCGTTGACTTTATTTATCATCGTGTTGAATCGATTCAAGTCGACAGTTGCCGACTTTTATTGCTGTCAGCCGCTTTTGTTCGGCCCTTTCTGAGCCCCAAAACACGTCAGAGAGAAACTACCAAAGCCGGGGGCCAGAAATTCGACTAAAACTGTCAACTCGGATCGTCAAAAGGTTGCTAGGAAACGAAAAGTTTTGACATCTTCGCGTCTTATTGCTTTTTTTTTTCGTCCTCTTTTCATAAGACGTCGAACAGCTCAATGTTGTTTGTTGTTCCTCTCAATTGTTGTCTCTTTTACACAAGGTTAAAAACCCAGTTTGATGCGCGCTCTTAACTTCATTTAACGACGAGTTAAACGACTGGGATGCAAGAAAGGGGGGAGGGGGCCTAGACTTGGGGATATCATAAACGCTCGTACCATTATCTCTCTCTCTTCTCCCAGCTCGTTATCTCCTTTTCAGGGTAACGTCCTATAGCCTAAAGAATGTCACAAAAAGAAAAAAATTGAAGAAACGACAATAGGAGAGAGCCAAAAAAAAAAAAAAGAGAAAAAGAAAGGCAGTCCAAGAGATGAGGCATCGACTGAAGGACTTGGCCCGATCCTGAGATGGAAGGTTTGATGGTAGTGATGCTTTGCTGCTGGAGAGCGGCCACACCCAGCGGGCTAAAAGAAAAAAAATAAACAACAAATACAAGGAATACTAAGAGAAATCTCCCTCCTCACTCTCCATATACAGCAGCAGCCCACCCCAAATAACTGGGATCCGATTAGATACGGTGCCAAAGAGTCGCGATCGGAAGAGAGTTTTGAACGACAATGCAAGCCGGACGAAGTGACACCAGCGGCCAATGTTTTGTTTGTTCTTTTTTCTCTTCCGTCCGTGACAAAGAAAAGGAAGCAAAAAAAGAACCTAGCTAAAGGAGAGCTATCAGTCTAGGAGCGTGCAGTACTGCTGCTGCTGCTGCTGGTGTATTTATTTATACTCAATGGCCTGGACGCAAGTGTTACCGGCCACTACTCGGCTCCCAGTTGATTTTTGGCTCTGGGGTCGAGAGCTCGGAAACGCGTCGAGCACAAACATGGACGTATTTCTTCGACGTCTCTTTCTGTGTGCTTTCTCATCTCTCGCTCTTGACTCTGGGACTTTTTGCCTCGTGCACGATCTATGCAGCGCTTGACCCGTCAGTGTCATCATTTCCGGTGGCTGCGCTTGTCAAACAGTTCACGTCGCTCGCCGTTGTCGCATATTTTATCGCAATGCAATTGCCAGCGGGACGCTTTTTCAGTCGACAAATAACAAGAAAATCCGAGCCGAATGCGCTAGGCGACAATCGATAAGGATATGCAAAGCGGATCGCGGGCTCCCAATCTGTCGGCATTATACCCCCCACCAGCAACGCGCCCGCTTTATAATATCAATTTTCTCCAACGGAAATTCGAAAAAAAAAAATAAAAACATTTCTTGACTTTATTTGGTGATTGAACAACGGAGTTGGTACCACCTTTATATCGAATCATCAGACAGGAAACAACTACATGCGCTACTGTCCCCCAATTCGAATGTAATTGAAAATTAGGCAAATCTCCGTTGGTTATTGGCGAGTGATTTGAATGACGATAGAAGAACGCCCCCTTTTTTTTGGTTGTATTGCTTTACGTAGGGGACTCGGCTATGGGTGGCCGCAGCACCCGAAGCAATCGAAAAATTGGAGGGAATTGCATCATTGGCTTTTTCGGTTCGATCCAATTTTTTGGTGATGCAGTTCTCGTGCGCAAACATCGGCGCTACCAGCAGCCTTGCCCGTGAGCTGATGTCCCCCTCTTCTAAAAGAACCGAGAGGAGACGACACAAGCGGACGCAGAATTTTCCTATTTTCTTTCCTTATTTATGATGATGACGTTGATAGGCCTAGAACTATTTGTGTGTGTGAAAGATGAAGAAAGAGAAGAACGGCATGAAAGAGATAGAATATGTTTGGTTCCATTCCATCGCGGTTCGCTGTCGGCCAAGAGTTTTCTTGAACGAAGAGGCGGAAAAAAAGGGCGAGGAAATGGCGTGAGTGGGTGGGTTTGGGGGTACAACAGCTGCTTCCTATGAACCGCTCACGAATAAAGAAGGCAGGCAGCGGCTGCAGCTGTGAAAAAGTCAAGATGATGCCAGGATAGCTTCGCAGTTCTCACATGAAAGGATTCCACCTGATCACAGAAATGGCAGGACTAGCTGGCTGGCTCCGGCCTGGCTCCGGCCTGGCTCCTTCGGTCTCGAAATGATATTAGTCCACCCAATATCGACGGGGGAAAACCCCGTCAGCTTCCCCCTTCGTCTATTTTCTCGTTCCCGCGCTAAATGAAAACCAGTGACGTCACTTTCGACACGCCGAGTCCGCAATAACAACCTCTGGGGGCTTCGGGAGAGTCAATATATTTGACGTAAGGCTTCTTTGTTTTTTAAACTGAAGTAGCGAATTATTAGTAAAAAAACAAAACAAATAAAAGCTTCCGTCGACTTGGTGACGTAATCGAACGGAATTTATGGGGTTGGAATTGCAACGACAAGTATCGGTTACAAGTGGCGAACGCTAGACATATACGTAGGGCATAGCTTAACTCTCCATTATTACAAACTCTTTCACGAAAATCGAAAAACCCTTAACTTTGAAAAGGTTTCAGCCACGACTTTTATTTTTCCCCCGATCGAGTTTGTTCGCTGTAACGAATAACTATGGCGTGCTTGCTCACCCGCAAACGATATCAATATCAGGCGTAGTCGAACCAGTTTATTTAAATGTCTCTCCTTTTTAAAAGAAAAAAAAAATCTGTTCTCTAATTGGCTTTTCTTTTGAGGAAATAGTGAGTCCTACCTACGTGTTGGTTATGTTTTATAGGCTGCTGGAATGCCTTTGCAGCGCGTATACTCGAGTTTTGGGCTTCGTTATAAAAAAAAAACGAAAGATTGGTTTCGTTAGATTATTATCTTTCGACTCTGGGTTCTCTCTCTATAGACTTTTGCAGCTATACCGTATACATACACAAGACACACATGGGTGCCCAGGAAGGACTCGTCTCCTTCCCTCGTCTCTGCATGCGCGCTCTTTTCTCTAATGGGGTCACACCTTGGGAACTTTTTTTTTTATTTTTTATTTTGAAGTGTAGTTCCGCTGTATGTTGAGTCGAGTTCACAAGAGAAGACAGACAGTCAGACGAGTCGAAAGAGGAAAGAGAGAGACCTCATGACTTTTGCATTTCCAGTCGACCGGACTGGTAACTATATATGCAGTACTGGACATTTCGTATTCTGCTCTTTCTATAGAGAGCCGAGTCATTGAAAACTTTTGAAGGGGGAGGAGTACTACTGCTATATCTTGGGGAAGACGGGAATAAGAATGGAGAGGATGGATGGTCCTCTAGCGACTTGACAAGTCTGCTGGCACTTTGCTCTTGTCACTCAATTTGAATGGCCCTCTGCTGAGGACTGCTGGGCGCTTCTTCAAAGGTAAATAGGCACCAGCACCCCCTGTAGTGTAGTTTTTAACAAAAGGGAGCCAAAAGAAACGGCGATGGCAAACAGTATGCACAGACGGACGGGCGGACGGGCCGTCGGACACGCCCGGCGGGAGATGATGAGATGGAATAAGCAAAAAGAGAAAAAAAGGAAGGAGATGGAGCTGTTATTTCCTTATATTATTCCTTGTATGTTGTTCTGTTTTGATTGCCGGCGTCCTCGGCGTCCTCTCGTTGTTCCATTTCAAAACTCTCCTTTGCGAGCAGCTGTGATTGCTCAACCCAGCGGTATGGTGAGCATTGTGCCCACAAATCATGCCCCCGTGTTCTCTCCCGGGACGTTCATCTTTTTTGTTCCGCTTCAAGCCAAGTCTTGCCGTTCCAACAACAGCAGCCCCTCCTTTTTTTTTGGTTTTAACTTGAAAGCAAAACGATATGCTAAGCTCTCTACGCTATACTGCTTCGCCTAATAGTAGCCATTACGCAACAGCATGTACCGTTTCTTGTGCACCGAATTTGCGTTTCGTAGCCATGAAATGGATCGGCCATCCGAACGCTGCGACTTCCACATGGATCATCAGAATGAACTGAACAAATCTTTCTCGTGAATAGATGGAAAATGGAATGCATAGTTGAGACTTTACTTTACAATTGTTATCTTTAATGAAATAGCAGCTGGAAAAATCAAAAATGAATGTTTGTTCAAACACGAGTTTATTTGATAAGTAACACGTTTTTACCCGACTAATCAATGGAATCATTGTTTCAACAGGATAATTTGGACAAGATCGGCGACGAATTTCTGGTGACGCCCAATTGCGTCAGCAATAAAACACAGCCGTGCAGCTCACCGGGCAGTTTCAACGGCCGATCTGAATTCTCTTCTTCCTCAATACCGGCCGGTTATTACGGCCAGAATGGAGGCGGGACGATTCCGAGAAACCACCGGCGACTGCATCAACACTACTCCACCGGCGGTGGCGGCGGCGGCATCGTCGAAAGTCATTTCCTATCGCCGTCGAGTCAGGCGTCAGCCGCCTCGGCTTCGTCTGCCCGTCGACATCTGCCGCATCCGCTCAACGGTTCGGCGTCGATGGTTGCCGAACCGGGTCTCGACGCCGACGACTTGATGAACGACGATAGCGACTCGGCTTCGCAGCAGTCTAGCCGACCAGCAGGCAAGTCAAAGTCGTTCATTTCTCGTTAGCGCTTTATTAATCAGAATGCCAATCATAATGATGCCCCACGGCTGTCGCTGTTTCCTATCAACACTTTATTGTCTCCGCGTAAGACAGCAGCCGGGGTATATAGCAGACACATAGAGAGGAGAAGCGCTTTACCTACTCCCGTCTCTCGACTTAGTGAGCGACAATGTCTGTTAACACACAACAGGCCGGGGCTTATCTATAATGCGCCCGACACAGGCTGAGTGCACACAATGCTTGTTGCTGGACTTCATAATCATCTTAATAATAATAATAATAACAATAATAATGCATCGACAGTTTGGCGTAATAAGAGCAAGTGATTGAATTAGACAATCAACAACCCTGTGCCATTACATTCGAGAGTACTACTTTGTCCGGCCAATGTTGCATGTCAAGAGTCTCTCTCTCCTCAGCTTGGCGCTCCCAATGTCTTTATTCGACGTCACGCTCTCGTATTTCTACTGCCCCCCTTTCGCTCAACTGTTTTGTGTGATGACAAAGTTTCCGGTCATTGCGTCTTCGGCTGGCGAATTGGAAAATGAACGAGGGAGCGACTACGTGTGTGACACCCGCCGTTGCAGTTGGCCGGGGCTTATAAAGCAGCATCAAATGCCAGGAGGGCACTTGGGCGACTGCTGCTGCTGCTGCTGCTTGTCCATTCCATCACGGTTCTTATATTAGCGCAGTAGATGCCCTGCCTCGGTGCGCTCTCTCAACAAACAGCCAGCCATTACGAGGCGTTAAGACCACTCTTGATGCATAATGAAACGGAATACTTGGGATTATTGGACTATGAAGCAGCAGCTAGCACGGGAATCGCCCCGTCGTAGTACGTTTACGACTATACCGGGACCTGCCACACCCGCTACCCGTAATGATGTCGTGTATTTTCGTGATTCTAAATAAAAAACGAGAAGGACGTCGTTGATTTATAGTTTTTCAACACACATAATAACGACCAGACTTTTGAATGCTTATCCTAT